>NC_069503.1:901543588-901838588 GCF_027579735.1 Bombina bombina
TGCCTGCCTGACTTCTCTGCTTGCTTACCTCTGAAGTACTGGATCACTATTTTGTTGCTGAACATTGCCTGCCTGACCACTCTGCCTGTTTATCACTTGAACATTTGGACTGCCTTACTGTTGCTGAACTCTGTCTGCCTGACCATTCTAGTGGTTTACCCTTGGACTGTTATTTTCTCTATCTGTTGCCATCAAAGAATATACTGTTGCTCATCAGTCCTTCAAGTGGTTTTCCCTATAACCACCTAGCCACTGATTCCTTGCCTGTTGCCGCTAAAGACTACCCTGCCTATTGTAAGTACTGCTTACCTCTTTTGTGAACTTTAACTTTCTCTGCTCTGGGATATTCCCTTTCATTCCAGCTTGACGCCGGGATAAGAAGACTACTGGCTGAGTTAGGTCTAATAGTGGAATATACCTCCTTCAAACCCACAGAATCTTAAAGACAGAGAAGAAGACTATGCTTTTATTGTGGTTCTAACTCCCACCAACTGAAGAATTGTGACATTAGGCCAGGAAAAAGTCAATGCTTAGAGGATAATACAGGGGTACCTCTAAGCATGATCACTAAATCCCCTTAGTCCTCTCGGATTCTGGTACCTGTTACCCTTACCTTCCTTCAGAATTCTGTCCACACTCAAGCCTTCATTGATTCAGGGGCAGCTGGAAACTTTCTGAATCACCATTTTATGATTTAAACTGGCTTGCCTCTTCTGCAGAAAATACATTGTCTCAAAATAACTACTCTGGATGGCACCCCCCTTGGTTCAGGGTTGATCCATTTTGAGTCAGCACCCCTGACTATGGGAGTCCTTCATACCAAACAGCTGCAGTTTGAGGTCATTCATTCACCAGCTCAGCCTGTCATCCTTGGTCTTCCTTGGCTTCGTATACACAATCCACAGTTCGACTGGGCTGAAGGACAACTGGCCTCTTGGGGTACCTCCTGTTTCCACTCCTGCCTTCCTGAAGTCACTCCTTTGCTCCGCATCCCTGTAGCCAGTCTTCAGACTCCTTCAAGCCTTCCCTTAGTATATGCAGACTTCGCAGATGTGTTTGAGAAGAAAGCACCCGACGTGCTGTCACCCCACCGTCCTTATGACTGCAAAATTGACCTCTTTCCTGGAGCCCCACTTCCTAAAGGGAGGACTTATCCACTCTCCAAGGCTAAAACCAAGTCCATGGAGGAGTACATACAAGAGAACCTTGCTAAAGGTTTCATTCACCCTTCCTCCTCTCCTGCTGGGGCAGGCTTCTTTTTCATCAGTAAGAAGGATGGTGGGCTCAGACCCTGTATCGACTACAGGGCCTTAAACAACATCAATATCAAGAATCGCTATCCCATTCCTTTGATCACTGAACTGTATGATTCACTCCCGAATGCTCGCTTCTTCACCAAGCTGGACTTACGTGGGGCATACAATCTGATTTGTATCTTCCCAGGCCACGAATGGAAGACAGCCTTCAGCACAAGATCAGAGCATTACGAATACCTCATAATGCCCTTTGGGCTGTGTAACGCCCCTGCAGTCTTCCAGGCATTTGTCAATGATGTCTTCCGTGACCTCCTCAATCGCACTGTCATTGTCTACCTGGATGACATCCTTATTTTTTCTTCTACTCTGGAGGAGCATCATAAACACGTGAGACAGGTACTTCAATGTCTCAGAGATAATTCCTTGGTAGCCAAACTAGAAAAATGTGAGTTTGACCGAGTTCAGATCCAGTTCCTTGGTTATGTCATCTCAAAGGAGGGTTTTGCCATGGATCCTGATAAACTCACCGCAGTTTTGAAATGGCCTCAACCTACATCATTAAAGGAATTACAGAGGTTCTTGGGGTTCTCCAATTATTACCGCAAGTTTATAAAGAACTTTTCTCAAACAGTCGCTCCACTCACTGAATTGACAAAACGGAACAAAGACTGTAAACATTGGCCTCCTGAAGCCATAAATGCCTTCTCTCATCTAAAAAGGGCTTTATATTCTACTCCTGTGCTCTGCTATCCTGATCCTGACCTACAGTTCACTTCAGAGGTTGACGCCTCCGAGATAAGGGCTGGAGCAGTTCTAACCCAATGGGATCCTTAAACCTGCAAGCTGCACCCTGTAGCCTTTTTCTCTAAACGCTTTACTCCTGCAGAGAGGAATTACGACGTGGGTAATCGTGAACTCTTGACCATTAAGATGGCCTTGACTGAATGGCGTCATTGGTTGGAGGGCACCACCAATCCCATTCAGATTCTCACCGACCACAAGAATCTGACTTACCTAGAGACTGCTCATCCACTCAATCCTCGACTGGCAAGATGGGCCTTGTTCTTTTCCGTTTTAACTTTGTGGTCTCTTATCTTCCTGGCACCAAAAACAAGAAGACTGATGTCCTTTTCCGTCAGTTTCCTCACTCTAGTGATTCCTCTGAAGCTCCTATTGAACACATCATACCTCCCTCCTGTGTGGTTGCTCAGCTGAATACCACCCTTCTTCAAAGACTGCAACGTGGCCAGTCTAGAAAACCTCCTGAAGCCCCATGGCTTCTGATATGCTTTTTGTATCTCTGAACCTACGCACTCCTGTGCTATCCTGGGCTCATGATAGTAAACTCTCAGGACATCCTGGTTTGACAAGGACTTTTAAGCGTCTTTCCCAACATGTATGGTGGCCTACTAAGAAGTCTGATGCTCAGGATTATGTGAGAGCCTGCACAACTTGTGCTGCCAACAAAATTCCCTGATCCTTGCCTCCTGGCTTGCTCCAACCCCAACTCCAATTCCCAAACAACCATGGACACAGATAACAATGGACTTCATTGTGGACCTCCCACCTTCTGACCACCATATAGTTATTTGGGTTGTGGTGGATCTGTTTTCCAGCATGCCTCATTTTGTACCCCTAAAGAAATTGCCTTCTGCCCGAGAATTGTTGTCTCTTTTTCTCTTGCATGTGGTACGACTTCATGGCATTCCTGCGAATATTGTTTCCGACAGAGGTCCACAATTAATTTCTACCTTTTGGGGAGCCATTTGTAAGTTAATTGGGATCACTGTTTCTTTGTCTTCTGGCTACCACCCTCAGACCAATGAAATAACTGAGAGAGTAAACCAGGATCTCGAGGCCTACCTTAGAGCATTTGTTAGTTTTCTCCATACCAACTGGTCTGAGTTGTTACCCCTAGCTGAGCTGGCAAGAAACACTCATTGGCACTCTTCTTTACTATTTTCTCCATTTTAAGCCGCAGCAGGGTGTGAACCTTGTGTCTTCCCTCTTTCTGCTCAGTCCACACGGGTTCCTGCTGCAGACCGACACATTACTGAACTCACCACTCATTGGCAACGTATTTGCTCTCAGCTACGTTCAGCTGTCTCTAGATACAAGAAGTTTACTGATCATCATAGAGCCATCTCGGTAGGTGAATGTGTTTGGGTCTCTACTCGATGCATTCGTCTATGTCAACCCTGTCACAAATTAGGACCTAGGTTTATCAGTCCTTACAAAGTCCTGAAAAGACTGTCTCTTGTTGCCTACAGAGTGGTCTTGCCCAGAACCCTGCGCATACACCCAGTCTTCCACATCTCACTACTCAAGCCTTACATCAAGAATAGATTTACCCGACTCAGAGCTCCTCCTCCTCCGCTCCTGGTCCATGGCGACCCTGAATATGAGGTTGCTAAGATCCTGGACTCCAGTTACAGGAGCAGACAACTGCAATATCTGTGGTGGATCGTTCCTGGGTTCCTGCCCATGATGTGCATGCTCCATCTTTGGTCTCCAGATTCCATGCTGCTCATCCTTTGAAGCCGACTCTGGTTCCCGGAGGGAACCCTTGAGAGGGGGGCTATGTCACGCTGCGCAGCTCTAGCTGTTGTTAAGGATGCAGTGTCTACTACCTTGCTCGTTGTCAGGGGATGTGTCAGCTCCTGTTGCGTGCGGCGCTGATGTCATCGCTGCACGCTCCTCTCTGAAGCCGGTCGGGTCTCCCTGTGGCACGAATCCTGCACCTATGTAAGTAGCTCCTTTGCAATCCATCACTGGGTGTGATAGATTGTTGTTTATCGGATTGCCTCGCTTATGAACTCTGCCTGCCTGACTACTCTGCTTGCTTAACCTCTCAAGTACTGATTGTCTCACAGTGTATGAACTCTGCCTGCCTGACTACACTGCTTGCTTAACCCCTAAAGTACTGGATTGCCTCACAGTGTATGAACTCTACCTGCCTGACTACTCTGCTTGATTAAGCCCTCAAGTACTGATTGCCTCACAGTGTATGAACTCTGCCTGCCTTCTCTGCTTGCTTACCCCTGAAGTACTGGATCACTATTCTGTTGCTGAACATTGCCTGCCTGACCACTCTGCCTGTTTATCCCTTAAACCTTTGGACTGTTGTTGAGCTCTGTCTGCCCGACCATTCTAGTGGTTTACCTTTGGACTGCTATTTTCTCTATCTGTTGCCGTCAAAGACTACCCTGTTGCTTATCAGTCCTTCAAGTGGTTTTCCCTTTAACCACCTAGCCGCTGATTCCTTGCCTATTGCCGCTAAAGACTACCCTGCCTATTGTAAGTACTGCTTACCTCTTTTGCAAACTTTGACTTTCTCTGCTCTGGTATATTCCCTTTCATTCCAACTCGACGCCGGGATAAGAAGACTAGGTCTGATAGTGGAATATCCCACGAGCATTACACACGCACTTGCAACCAAGTGGTTAGGTCACATGTAAGTAAGGCCAAATATTAACTTTTAATAACTATTTTAAAAAAAATTGTTGCCACTATAATAAACCTATTAACCCCTAAACCGCCGCCCTCCCGTATGGCAAACACTATTTAAAGATTATTAACCCCTAATCTGCCATCCGCCCCCACCACCGCTATAATAAACTTATTAATCACTAAACCGCAAGCCTCCCACAACGAAATATACTTAAATAAATTATTAAACCCTAAACCTCTGACCTCCCACATCACTAACTCAACATAAATATATTAACCCCTAACCCTAACTCTAACGTAAGCCTAAGTCTAACCCTAACCCTTAAACCCCCTAACTTAAATATAATTAAAATAAATCTAAATAAACCTTACCATTATTACCTAAATAATTCCCATTTAAAACTAAATACATAACTTACCTGTAACATAAAACCTAAGCTAGCTACAACAGAACTAATAGTTATATTGTAGCTATCTTAGGTTTTATTTTTATTTCACAGCTAAGTTTGTATTTATTTTAACTAGGTAGACTAATTAGTAAATAGTTATTAACTATTTAATAACTACCTAGCTAAAATAAATACATAGTTACCTGTAAAATAAAACCTAAGCTGCCTTACACTAAACAAAGAAACAATACTAACAAAGTGTGTTTGATAACAAGAGGTGCGCCTATTCTATGCTATTCTTGTGATGGAGCTTCTAATTATGGTGTTTTATGTAAGATATCATATAGCAATAATAACAGTGAAATAATATATAACTGGTCAACAATAATAAATAATAATTAGCAAATACTTGGTGGAATCCTTGGTGTTTACATTCAACAAAAAAACGTCCATATATATTGAATATACTGAAAGTCCCACAACTCCTAAGGAGGCAATACAGGTGGCCCCAAAACAAGCAGCGGCTCTCTCCACAATATGCGTGAGGATAAAACTTGGTCCTAAAAATGACAAAAAAAGAAGAGGCGCTCTGGTGCAGATAAACCCAACAATAAGTGAGATTTCCAAAAAGGAAGGAAAATTGGTACTCACAAAGATATTTGCACTTCCAGTGCAATAATCCGCAAGCCGAAGCTTCAGAGACGTTCGGCTGACTCTTATTCTCCCGATATGCTCCCGGCAATAGTCAGGCCCCTAAGAGGAATGAAGCATAGGACACCTTGGTGCAGATCACCCTTTCCAATATCGAGCTAACAACAGTGGGTAAATATTTATACTCACAAACGTATGTGCACAAACAGTGCAATATCGGGCGGACCGAAACTTTATAAAGCCGTTCGGCTGACTTTCAACAAAGGAGGCTGTTACTCTCTTTCTCTCCCGATATGCTCCCAGCAATGGTCAGGCCCCTAAGAGGAATGAAGCATAGGACACCTTTGGTGCAGATCACCCTTACCAATATCAAGCTAACAACAGTGGGTAAATATTTATACTCACAAACGTGTGTGCACAAACAGTGCAATATCGGGCGGACCGAAACTTTATGAAGCCGTTCGGCTGACTTCCAACGATGGAGGCTGTTACTCTCGAAAATCCAGTAAAAAGAAAGGTTCAAAGCAAGGTAGAACAATGTAAAAACTTTTATTAAAAATCTTAAAACTTCGCTACGCGTTTCTCGGCTGCACGCCGTTTCATCAGGCTCTTAAATTTAATGAACTACCTTGCTTTCTTAAAAAGGCTAAGTTAACCAATGAGAATGGTTTACAAGTTACACACCCACCATAACATGTGCATTAATCAATTAGGTGCTACGCCTCTTACAAGTACTGGGTAACTAACAGAATTGTGTTTCAGCTGTCAATAGCACATTCGGTAAATAGTGATATGTTAACATACATTTTTAGCAACATTGTACAGATAAACATAGTGAATAAAAACTCATCTTATATTTGGTACACAGCATATATACAATAGTCTGAATTTTAGATACATAAAGTGTACGGGTGGATATCCTATCGATTCTAAATTGCAGGGTTCAAAATGTATGCTCAGTTAACATTAGGCCCTCGCTGTGATATTACTAAATGTCCTAAAATATATATATGATGTTATCGATAGTGGGTCATATATAATTGAAGTAATTGAGAAACATATTAATCTAATACGTACATACTGCAATGCATTATATATATACGATTTTGGCTCGATGACAAAATACATTAGTGTTAGGAATTAGGAATTAGTGAGTAAAAAGTTATGATATTCATTATCAATTTTAAGTTTAATGGGTATCGATATATTTCTAAAAATTCTACGTGAACTTGGTTGCAACTTTAGATCCTCCGTGTTTTGTGATGCAGTCGATGACATAAACATAAATTAGGAATTCTGTGATGTGACACTAGGGAGTGATGACTATCCTCTGGTGAATCTAATAAAGTGACAGCTGAAACACAATTCTGTTAGTTACCCAGTACTTGTAAGAGGCGTAGCACCTAATTGATTAATGCACATGTTATGGTGGGTGTGTAACTTGTAAACCATTCTCATTGGTTAACTTAGCCTTTTTAAGAAAGCAAGGTAGTTCATTAAATTTAAGAGCCTGATGAAACGGCGTGCAGCCGAGAAACGCGTAGCGAAGTTTTAAGATTTTTAATAAAAGTTTTTACATTGTTCTACCTTGCTTTGAACCTTTCTTTTTACTGGATTTTCGAGAGTAACAGCCTCCTTCGTTGGAAGTCAGCCGAACGGCTTCATAAAGTTTCGGTCCGCCTGATATTGCACTGTTTGTGCACACACGTTTGTGAGTATAAATATTTACCCACTGTTGTTAGCTTGATATTGGTAAGGGTGATCTGCACCAAAGGTGTCCTATGCTTCATTCCTCTTAGGGGCCTGACCATTGCTGGGAGCATATCGGGAGAGAAAGAGAGTAACAGCCTCCTTTGTTGAAAGTCAGCCGAACGGCTTTATAAAGTTTCGGTCCGCCCGATATTGCACTGTTTGTGCACATACGTTTGTGAGTATAAATATTTACCCACTGTTGTTAGCTCGATATTGGAAAGGGTGATCTGCACCAAGGTGTCCTTTGTTTCATTCCTCTTAGGGGCCTGACTATTGCCGGGAGCATATCGGGAGAATAAGAGTCAGCCAAACGGCTCTGAAGCTTCGGCTTGCGGATTATTGCACTGGAAGTGCAAATATCTTTGTGAGTACCAATTTTCCTTCCTTTTTGGAAATCTCACTTATTGTTGGGTTTATCTGCACCAGAGCGCCTCTTCTTTTTTTGTCATTTTTAGGACCAAGTTTTATCCTTACACTAAAAGCTAACATTACAATAAAATTAATTAAATAATTAAAATACAATTTTCTAAATTACAAAAAAAACACACAAAATTATCAAAAATAAAAATGAATTACTACTAATCTAATAGCCCTATCAATATAAAAAAGCCCCCCCCCCCAATAAAAAAAACCTAGCCTACACTAAACTGCCAATGGCCCTTAAAAGGGCCTTTTGTGGGGCATTGCCCCAAAGAAATCAACTCTTTTACCTGTAAAAAAAATACAAACACCTCCAACAGTAAAACCCACCACATCTAAATATCTAAATAAACCTAAGCTAACCATTGCCCTGAAAAGGGCATTTGGATGGGCATTGCCATTCAAAGGGCATTTAGCTCTTTTACATTGCCCAAACCCTAAGCTAAAAAAAACCCACCCAAAAAACCCTTAAAAAAACCTAACACTAACCCCCGACGATCCACTTACAGTTATCGAAGTCCTGACATCCATCCTCATCCAGCCAGCGAAGTCATCATCCAGGCAGCAAGAAGTCTTCATCCGGACGGCCTCTTCCATCTTCATCCAGCCGGCGAAAACCTCATCCAGACGGCATCTTCTATCTTCATCCATCCGGCACGGAGCGGGTCCATCTTCAAAACATCCGGTGCGGAGCATCCACTTCTTATGATCGTCGCTGGAAAATGTAGTTTCCCTTTAAGTGACGTCATCCAAGATAGCGTCCCTTAAATTCCTATTGGCTGAAAGATTTCTATCAGTTAATATGAATTAAAGGGGAAAAAATCCTATTGGCTGTTGTAATCAGCATATAGGATTGAGCTCTCATTCTATTGGCTGATTGGTACAGCCAATAGAATGAAAGCTCAATCCTATTGGCTGATTCCTACAGCGAATAGGATTTTTCCCCTTTAATTCCTATTGGCTGATAGAAATAATTCAGTCAATAGGAATGTAAGGGACGCCATCTTGGATGAAACTTCATTTTCCAGCGATGATCGCAAGAAGAGGATGTTCCGCACCGGATGTCTTGAACTATAATTATCATGCAGCACGCAAATTAAGCATGATGGCAGCAGTAGCATTCAAAGTTACCTTGCAAACAAGAAAATTTGTCATGTTGCTTGAAATTTACTCTCCCCCTCCTATTATTAAATCTGTGCACTCAGTGAAGAAAGTAAAGACAGGGTGACTGCTCCTGCTCTCCACTCGCAGGCAGTGGCCGCAGGTGAGCCAGTCTGGTTCTGGGGGGGTAGGATATTATGATTAGAAGCACTGACTGACCAGAATACCAGCCTCTGAGTGCGTGTGTGTGTGTGCAACCTAAATGAAAGCTCTCACTTAGGTGAAGCTTCAAGAATGCCAAGTGGCCAAAAAGTAATCCAGTTGCACTGGGCTCAATTGTAGGTGTGGCTGGCAGTGGTATGTAGGGGCTGGTTGGGACACTTATAGATTAGTAGTGGTACCCCTCTATTCTTGAACTATACTTCTCTTCAATGCTCCTTCCCCATCTTCCCCGTTTACTCATGGATCCCATGGAAAACTCTCATCCTCTAATCCTCCAGAATGGTCTTCCTCTTATAGCATGGTCTATTTCAGGGGACCGTGGGCTCTCAAACACTCAAACATCCTAAACTACCTTACTTCCCTATTTGACTCTGGTCTTGCTTACCACTCCATTAACATAGCGCACTAATGAAATACCAGTTGGTCATCAAACCCACATTTGTAGGTTTCTTAAATCTGCTTCCAAGAGTAATTGCTTGAATCAAACAAGAGTCAGCTTTGGTAATATTGATTGCTGTAGTGCAGATGTCCTCTTCTTTTTCATGGCCTCTAAGACAAGATCTATTGTCCCAAGGGCCTCTTCTCCATCAGGATCTCAAATCTCTTAGTTTAACAGCGTTGAACGCCTAGTTTTAAAATATAGAGGATTCTCTGATTCAGTTATTGACACTGTGATTCAAGCCAGAAAACCCATTACCCCCCAAAAAAAATCTTCAGTTTTTACAAGATGGCCTTGACAAGGGTTTGTCTGCTAGCTCTCTAAAAGGTAAAATGTCTGCTTTAACTTTTCTCTTTCATAGAAAGTTAGCTAAACTTCCTGATGTTCAGACTTTTGTCCAGGCACTAGTAAGAATTAAAGGGACATAATACTCATATGCTAAATCACTTGAAACTGATGAGTATAACTGTAAAAAGCTGACAGGAAAATATCACCTCCTTTTGTAAAAAAGGAAGATATTCACCTCACAATCTCCTCAGCTCAGCAGAGTAAGTTCTGTGTAAAAGTTATACTCAACTGCAGGTAAAAAAAAAAATGAAGAAATAAACAGCAGCCAATCAGCATCAACAGTGCTGATGTCATGAACTCTTTTACTGTGATCTCATGAGATTTTAATTAACTCTTATGAGATTTCATTGTAAACTTCCTTAAGCTGAATAGGGAAATAAGATGAGAGTGCACGTAAGCTCGTTCCTTCAGCTGTCCCGGGACAGACATGCTGATTTGTTGCTTAGAAGTCCTTTACAATGGGATGTGGCTACTGAGAAACTTTTGAGGTAAAATATCTTTCTTTTTTACATAGAGATGTTCAGGTGATATTTTATAGTCAGCTTTTTACAGCTATACTGCAACTGCATCACTTTCAAGTGTTTAAACATTTGGGTATTATGGCCCTTTAAGTTAAGCAGTATGATTAATGTTGAAAATAGTCCAGGATAAAGGAGACAGACAAACACAGTCTGTAAAGAATAAATAGTGCTATTTATTAATAAAAGGAAACTAGTTTTTACGGTAATAATCTATCTAGACCACCGGTGGTTAAAAATACCTTCAGATAAAAAAGATAAAAACAGGTTTATTAATGATAATACATTGAGAATCGATTGTATAAACTATCGGCTAGATTACGAGTTTTTGTCGGTAAGGCTTGCGGTTCTAACGCTCATTTTTTTTCTCACTGCTCACTTTAAACAACGCTGGTATTACAGTTTTTTTTCAACCCGGCGTTAGCCGGAAAAAAGTGAGCGGAGAGCAAAATCTAGCTCCATATCTCACTGTAATACCAGCGCTGCTTACGGTATCGGTGAGCTGGCTAAACATGCTCGTGCACTATTTCCCCATAGAAAACAATGGGGCTGAGCTGGCTGAAAAAAAGTCTAACACCGGCAAAAAAGCAGCGTTCAGCTCCTAACGCAGCCCCATTGTTTCCTATGGGGAAATACATTTTATGTCTACACCTAACACCCTAACATGAACCCCGAGTCTAAACACCCCTAATATTACACTTATTAACCCCTAATCTGCCACCTCCGACATCGCTGACACCTACATTATATTATTAACCCCTAATCTGCCGCTCCGGACACCGCCGCCACCTATATTATACCTATGAACCCCTAATCTGCTGACCCCAACATCACCGAACCCTACATTATATTTATTAACCCCTACTCTGCCGCCCCCAACGTCGCAGCAACCTAACTACATTTATTAACCCCTAATCTGCCGCCCCCAACGTCGCCGCCACTATAATAAATATATTAACCCCTAAACCTAAGTCTAACCCTAACACCCCCCCCAATTTAAATATAATTTTAAATATTCTTAATACAATTACTACAATTAAATAAATTATTCCTATTTAAAACTAAATACTTACCTATAAAATAAACCCTAATATAGCTACAATATAACTAATAGTTACATTGTAGCTATCTCTGGATTTATTTTTATTTTACAGGCAACTTTGTATTTATTTTAACTAGGTACAATAGTTATTAAATAGTTATTAACTATTTAATAACTACCTAGGTAAAACAAATGCAAATTTACCTGTAAAATAAATCCTAACCAAGTTACAATTACACCTAACACTACACTATAATTAAATTAATTCCCTAAACTAACTACAATTAATTACAATTAAATTAAATAAACTAAAGTACGAAAAACAACAAACACTAAATTACAAAAAATAATAAAATAATTACAAGAATTTTAAACTAATTACACCTAATCTAATCCCCCTAATAAAATAAAAAAGCCCCCCAAAATAATAATAATCCCTACCCTACACTAAATTACAAATAGCCCTTAAAAGGGCCTTTTGCGGGGCATTGCCCCAAAGTAATCAGCTCTTTTACCTGTAAACAAAAATACAATACCCCCAACATTAAAACCCACCACCCACACACCCAACCCTACTCTAAAACCCACCCAATACCCCCTTAATAAAACCTAACACTAACCCCTTGAAGATCACCCTACCTTGAGACGTCTTCACCCAGCCGGGCACAAGTGGACCTCCAGAGGGGCAGAAGTCTTCATCCAATCTGGGCAGAAGAGGACCTCCAGAGGGGCAGAAATCTTCATCCAGACGGCATCTTCTATCTTCATCCATCCGGAGCGGAGCGGGTCCATCTTCAATCCAGCCGACGCGGAGCATCCTCTTCAAACGAAGTCCAACTGAAGAATGAAGGTTCCTTTAAATGATGTCACCCTTCAATAGGATTCTATCAGCCAATCGGAATTAAGGTAGGAAAAATCCAATTGGCTGATGCAATCAGCCAATAGAATTGAGCTCGCATTCTATTGGCTGATTGGAACAGCCAATAGAATGCGAGCTCAATCCTATTGGCTGTTCTAATCAGTCAATAGGATTGAAGTTCAATCCTATTGGCTGATTGCATCAGCCAATAGGATTTTTCCTAGCTTAATTCTGATTGGTTGTTAGAATCCTATCACAGAGTGGCTCTCTCTGCATCGGTGGGCTAAAATGGATATTGCAGTGATGCCTGAATATCGAGGCATCACTGCAATACCCAGGAAGCAGCTGGAAGTGATCAGAATCGCTTCCAGAGCTTCAAACCCCAGAGGACGTGCCAGGAATGTCCTTGTTCGTTAAGGGTGTTTTTTTGTAGGACGTTCCTGGCACGTCCTTGGAAGTTAAGGGGTTAATAGGGATAGTAAAGTAAAAATTATTTTTTCATGATTAAGACAGATGATGCCATTTTAAATAACTTTCCAATTTACTTTTATCATCAAATTTGCTTTGTTCTTTTGTTATTCTTTGTTGAAAGCTTAACATAGGTAGGCTCTTATGCTAATTCCAAGCCCTTGAAGGCCACCACTTATCTCAGTGCATTTTACTACCTTTTCACAGCTAGATATTGTTAGTTCAGGTGTGCCATATAGATAACATTTGCTCACTCCCGTGGAGTTATGCATGAGTCAGCACTAATTGGCTGAAATGTAAAACTAAACTGAGATAAGGGGGCAGCCTGCAGATCACAGAATGTAATCACAGAGGTATAATATAATATATTATAATTATATAAGTGTATTAATATAACAGTATTGCTTATGCAAAACTGTTGAATGGATAATAAAGGGTTAGCTATCTTTTTAGTTAATAACAATTTTTTTGTAGACTGTCCCTTTAAGAAAAAGGTGTTAATTCATGGTGAATGGTGTAACTCATTTTATCCCTTCTACCATTGTTAGTTTTAATCTAGTTTTAGTTGATAAAAACATTAACTCTATTGTATTTATATCTAATTTTGAGAACTTTATGGCTTTTATCACCATAAATGTAATAAACAACCTTGTGCATTCGGTTGTTTTGCTAGCTGCCGAATACGGACGAAGACAGCCGCTCACGGCATTTAGTTTCTTTTGGAGCCAGATTTGTTCTTGTGAAAGTGCAACACACTTGTTGCACTGATTGCCTTGAGTGGTTGCCTTCTTCTGTATTTAGCAGCTAAAAAAACTACTGAATTTATGTCTGGTATCTAGAAAAGGCCTAGATCACAGCACCGCCATAAATCCACCAATGTGCTGTGTTCTGGTAAGATGACAGCTGGTATGGCGGTTGACAGTTAACCATATGTTGCATGCTCTCCAAAATGGGGAAACTCATATGGCCTATAAGGTGAAGGTCCTCCAGATTTATCATTGTGGCCTGTGCTTCATTCCTCCCAACATTTGTGGTTGGGTATCAGGGACTCAGGAGGTTGATAGGGACCTGTCTATATTTTGAATGTGGAGCTTTGTTGGAAGGGCTGGGATCATGAATGGATAGTGGGCAGGTTTTTGGGTGTGTCTGGTTGGTAAGTGGGTGTGCCTTGGCAGTTTGTGGGCGTGTCTAGTTGCTCAGTGGGTGGGGCTAAGGGAAATATAGCAAAGATGGACATATGATTGTCTCCGAGGGACAGTGGGACAGAGCTCAGAATTAGGGACTATCCCTCTCAAATAGGGACAGTTGGGAGGTCACAACAGCTTGACTTCCTACTGTTACCTAATTAGCTCTGCTATTTATTATGGTAGTGCTTTTTTGTCAGAGTTTTTTTTCCAGTGATCACAATCACAAAATGCCTCTGCCACTGATGCTTCTAAAGCACGACATTCTAACCTTACTGAAAGCAACACAAAATGTGCCTCATTAATCTCCTGGTTTTTTAAATCCAAAAGCTGTAGGTTTAAAAATTGCATCACAAGTTGAAGGATCTTTAAATGTATCACTTTTCATAGTATGTAACATTGCTACTAAGTGACATGTATGAAATTAACCTGTTGTGCTCCAAAACCATAGACGTGTGTTATCTTTTTATGGGGTTTAAACAGGGGCATAATCAGTACTGTGTGTTTCTTGCCCCGATCGGATGAAGACTTCTGCCAGTCTGGAGGTCAACTTGTGCCCGGCTGGGTGAAGACGGCTCAAGGTAGGGTGATCTTCAGGGGTTAGTGTTAGGTTTTTTTAAGGGGGGATTGGGTGGGTTTTAGAGTAGGGGTATGTGGGTGGTGGGTTGTAATGTTGGGGGGGTATTGTATTTGTTTTTTACAGGTAAAAGAGCTGATTACTTTGGGGCAATGCCCCGCAAAAGGCCCTTTTAAGGGCTATTTGTAATTTAGTATAGGGTATGGCATTTTATTATTTTGGGGGGCTTTTTTATTTTATTAGGGGGATTAGATTAGGTGTAATTAGTTTAAAATTCTTGTAATTCTTTGTTATTTTCTGTAATTTAGTGTTTGTTTGTTTGTTTTTCGTAATTTAGTTTATTTCATTTAATTGTAATTAGTTTAATTTAATTTAGTTAATTTATTTATTTATAGAGTAGTGTTCAGTGTAATTGTAACTTAGGTTAGGATTTATTTAACAGGTAATTTTGTATTTATTTTAGCTAGGTAGTTATTAAATAGTTAATAACTATTTAATAACTATTGTACCTAGTTAAAATAAATACAAAGTTGACTGTAAAATAAATATAAATCCTAAAATAGCTATAATGTAACTGTTAGTTATATTGTAGCTATATTAGGGTTTATTTTATCGGTATTTAGTTTTAAATAGGAATAATTTATTTAATTGTAGTAAATTTATTTTGTTTAAATTATATTTAAGTTAGGGGGGTTAGACTTAGGGTTAGACAAGTTTAGGGGTTAATAAATGTATTATAGTAGTGGCAACGTTGGGGTTGGCAGATTAGGGGTTAATAAATGTAGATAAGTGTCGGCGATGTTAAGGACGGCAGATTAGGGGTTAATAAAATTTAACTAGTGTTTGCAAGGCGGGAGTGCGGCGGTTTAGGAGTTAATACATTTATTAAATTGGGGGCGATGTCCGGTCGGCAGATTAGAGGTTAATAAGTGTAGTTTGGTTGCGGTGACATTGTGGGCGGCAGATTAGGGGTTAATAAATATAATGTAGGTGTCGGCGATGTTAGGGGCAGCAGATTAGGGGTTCATAAGTATAATGTAGGTGGCGGCAATGTCCGGTCGGCAGATTAGGGGTTAAAAAAATGTATTATAGTGTTTGCGATGTAGGGGGGCCTCGGTTTAGGGGTTAATAGGTAGTTTATGGGTGTTAGTGTACTTTATAGCACTTTAGTTAAGACCTTTATGTTCCGGCGTTAGCCCATAAAACTCTTAACTACTGACTTTTAAATGCGGTAGGAGTCTTGACAGGAGAGGGTCTACCGCTCACTTCTTCCAAGACTCGTAATACCGGCGTTAGGCAAGTCCCATTAAAAAGATAGGATACGCAATTGATGTAAGGGGATTTGCAGTAGCCTCGAGTCGCGGAAGAAAAGTGAGCGGTAGACCCTTTCCTGCCTTACTCGTAATACCAGCGGGCATTAAAGAGCAGCGTTGGGACCTCTCGACGCTGCTTTTTAAGGCTAACGCCAAACTCGTAATCTAGGCATATCTGTTTCTTCAAAACGAAGGTTCTATATGAATAAAATGTATATTTTAATTTGTGTATAAAACGGTTTCAAAGATTGCCCATTATTGAGGGCTGGATTCAGCCATTATACATTGAATTCTATCAGCCAATAGCGCTGCAGTGCTGATGCATTTATTTAAATATTAATGAAGCAGTGTCTTCAGCAAATTCCCATGTGCATTCTAATCTTGGGGCATTCGCATGCGCGATGGAGCTTCGCAAGGGTTTAATTGCCCTTCTATACATTTATATGTATAATATGATATGCCTGTCAGTCCAGGGGTGTTTTTACAGTTAGAATATATTTTTTAATTCTGCATAAAAATGGGGGATTATGTTTGTCAGTCTGCCACTCTGTGTGCTCCTCCAAGCCAGAATAAAGACGCTATGTGCCTCTGTCTTCAGTGCTCCGGTGCGCCACGCACACTAAAACATCAGTGGCCTATTCATCAGCACCTAGCGCGGTGTTGATGACACTTCAGCTCAAGATGAAGTAAAGTGGTCATTTTTGATCATGCACTGCCACAGCAAATTGCAAATGCGCATGCGGGAGACCATCATTGTTCTACCTAGGTAGAACTCTGTTATTTGATTTGCATAATTAGGTGCAAAGAGGGTTTGGCAGAATTAAGTTTTTCAAGAGCAATTTACAGGAAATCTATAAAAAAAATAGCTAATACATGTTATTTGCTTAAATTATCAACAGTATATGAAGTTTTAAAAAATGACCTTTTTATTTTTACTATCCCTTTAAGTAAATGAAAATATGACTGATTGTGATCACATTAACATAGGAAAGGGATATGAAAATCTTAACATGCCATACAAACAATTGGGGCTGTATGCATCAGAATATGTTTTGCCTTGCACTATATAATTTGTCACAGTGCCAGTTATTTTTTGTGCATGTGTTCTTTACTCTTCTTTACCAAGGGATTGCCTTATTATTGATTCATACCTCCCAAAGTATGTGGCTAGGTATTAGGAATTTGGGAACTTTTTGGGGTGGTGGATATCATTTGGGGGGAGGCCATGTGGATAATGGACAGAGTTATGGTTGGGTCTGGGTGGTCAGAGGGCACATATGGGTGGTCTAAAGGTGGTTCTAAGGAAAATTCTAAGGTAAATTCTGCAAATAGGAACACATGGCTGTCTCAAAGGGACAGCTGGGCAGAGCTCAGAATGAGGGACTGCACCTTTCAAATAGGGACAGGTGTGGATATGTGAATCCATATTTTAGACAGATCTCAGACACATAAGCATGCAGTATCTAAAAGTCTCCGTGGAATTCCATGTGCTTAAAAACAGTGGTTAAAAAGTAGACCAAGTTGGGGGGCGGAGCCGACTGCAGAGAGCACCAGACATGTTTTATTTGAGCTCCTGGCTCCTAGATATAATTATATGATTTTTGCTATCTATAAAGAGCTTAAATCCTTGTTTTACTATGCCAAGACTCAACTACTATATATTGTACTACCAAAGATCCCAGAGATAAGCTGGTAGCTGAGTGTTGAGTAGATATTTTTCCCGAAGCTGCGCCACGTGGGCTTTTTCAGGAGTTATCTTTCCTTGAGGGCACGGCTGGTATGGAGGCCCTAGATCTATGGGAACGAAACACCCAGCATCTACTAAAGAGGCATTATCAAAGCCTGAAAGAGGACCTACTCCTTATAATCTCAGCCTGCACGATACTGCCAGATTGTTTATCTGCCGAAACTGACCCGGTGCAACATGGCAGGACCTACGCCACTCCTGTGATCAGACAAGAAAAGATAGAGACACCCGCTAGTGGACCTCCTTCACTCTCCCAAGTCTCTGACTTGTTCACTGAGGTGCATAGACAGCTGGAACTGGAGGCGGTAGTGGCGTCGCATTTTAAAGGAGCGAGCACACAGGATGACATGCTACCTAATGAGCCGCCAACTTTAAAAGATATCTCCGCTTGGCCCCAAGTAGCTGTCGCATTACCCAAGATCAACCTTCACGCTGTTTATTTTTTGGCAGACACCCAGGAAGGAACACTCGATACCCAGGCATATCGCAGCACCATAGCTACAACACAGAAGGCTGTCGACCGGATTGTTGAAACACAGAAAATGCCGGGGAGCTCTCGGCACTATCACTGGGCATGTAAAAGTCAAGGATTCCTCGAGCCTACTCTCAGCAACTATTCACACAACTACATTACTAGAATTAGGAGAGCTGGGATCGGGTAATGTAATGTCTGTTTAGCTTACGCCCGTACACATGGCAGCCAGGATGATACTTATATATATTCATGAAAAGGCATGTACTGACGATGACTACTAACTATTACATTTTAAATTTTAATACGAGAATATATAAATATGCCGCTTTGTGATGGATCTGAAGTCTCACTGAAATCCCCGGACAGTGACTGTTCAACGCTGAGCTGGGGCTATTTCATTGCATAAGCGCACCATTGTCATATTGCAAACCCTCCTGAGCCACAAACTCTTATTACCAAATTATTGTATTGCTTTTTCTTCCCAGTTGGAATATATATATCACAGTGAACTTTATATGATAGTTAACAATGTTTATTGTTTTATATGTTTAAACCTAGTGCATTGGGTTCCTATTATTTACTATAGTGATATAAAGATCTCATTTGGGCTGGAGACTCATTCTCCCGCTATTATTTCAGCACGCAGGTTGTAAAGCAGTTGCGTAACATGCTTCTTTCAGAATACCTACTTATATGGCTACAGATAAGGCTCTGCCCTTAATAACACCTTTCTATATAGGCAGCTTGTACTTCTACATTGTTGTAAGGTATGATTACCTAATGTGCATCAAGTCATCTAATATTTCATATATGCTAGGGGAGTCAGTCAAATACACTTTGACCTAGTATCAGTAGACTATTCTACAAGCCATAACTTTATACGTTGCATATTGTTCACACTACAGTGTTATTATTTTTTATATTGATGTCATATATGGCTCATATGTAAATTTCAAGTTCTCCATAAATTATCATTTCCTACTGGATAGTTTTAGCATTCATAATTCATATGGCTTATTAGCACAAAACAGGTTTAGTTATTTTATAGTTTATTATAAGCCTATTTTTAAATGGTTCATAGCTCTCTTATGATATTGCCTTCCTGCTATATCCAGGGAAATCTACCTATTATGTTTTTCTTGTGTATACATCTTCACTGAAAATGTTTGTGCATAATGAGGAAAAACTTAATCTTCAATCTAATGGGGATGTACAATCTGGATCTCGCATTGTTCAGGACGGCACTATTACCCATAAATGTCCAGTAGCATTGGTGCTAGCACTGGTCTGGTTATATGGCTATATTAACTAGTTACATAAGAGGTCATATATAAAGCAGAATGCCACATTAAGCAGTATTGATTTTGAGTGACTGATAATGTATCACTAACATATGATTTTGAAGCTAAGCAAGTAAAGGGTGCCTTCTAATATACTGTAGCCTCATTTGGTATATGTGATAAAAAACTTAGCTGTATTATATTACCTAGCTAGTGTATATCAGTTTAATGTCAGCTCCTTTAACACTGCGTTGTTCTATATGAACTTATGTGTACCTGAGATGATACTGAATAATAAATATAGGCTGTAACCTTATTGCTAGTAACCTGCACACTGGGGCTCCTAAGCTAGGTAGGTTTACTCTATATTAATAAAATTTAGAAAGACACGCAGCATTCAGTGCAGCTTATAATACACACATCCTCCTATTAGTAAGGGGACCTGATCTCTCTTCTCATTCCCTCTTTTTGTTTACTATATGCTACAGGTCAATAATGGTTTGCTTGGTAGTCACTGGACTTCAATGTATAATAGACACCACTGCCTATTTCATGCATTAATTATTTTTCGGCAAAACTGGTTATGTATACTACTGTTGTACAATCTATCATACCACATGTTGCTTTACACTACCAGGGTTAGATTATGGCCATCATATTATACAACTATTTAGCTATTTTCTACTTCTTCTACGATCACCTAAAGCTTGATTTTATACTCTGTGTCTAAAGTTATAGATTTTTGCTAAGTTGGTGTGTGGAGAGGTGCACAATTTCCTTATGGATTTACTGTCTCAACACAAGGGGGGTATTCCTTATTCTTTGTATAGCGTTAACATATTATATTTATACCAAATGAACATGATATTGTATGGATGGTAATAGTTTAATTCTTGGTATTCAAAAAAAAAAAACAAAAAAACAAAAAAAAAAACTAGGCAGCCTGGAGTTGTTGGTGAGTCTAATTATATATACATACAGATATATAATGATGTCCTATACTTGATATACAGAAACGCCCAACCTGTGTCCCACCTTTCTATTGCAAGAAGACCTATTTTGTATTAGTATAATTCCAGGTAAATATAACAAACCTATAGTGTATTTTAATATAAAGGTGCCGGATTGATTGAAATATTTTGAAGCCTAACACATTTAACTCTTTTTGAGTATCCTCTCCACCCTGTTATTCTTATGATTTCTAGCACCATTGTATAGTATTGGTATGGCTATTTCTGTAGATACTATACTCCGCAACCATTTTATTTTATATGGCATAGACGCTAGTTAGCATCGACATCTTACTCTAATCTACACTATATCAGTTACCTTTAGCCCACTCCTCCAGACATGTCTCTTTAATTTCAAATAAGTCTTTTGAACATACCTTCCTACACCTTCTAAGCTTAGTAGGCAGTATAAGCTGCTTCTATATTCTTTCAATAGATTATTCACCCCATATGTACAATATTAACTTGTATCCCGGACTCCCTCTAATATTTAAATTCTTTTATGTACATTAGTAGTCTTAGATGCCAAATAACATATGCTCTGTGTTGACCTTTGTATCTACCCCTAATTCCTCGGCAACTTCTTTGCTTAGAGGTCCCATCACACTCTTTATGCTGTTTTTTTTCATTTTTTTTTTATTTTTTATTTTATCTGGCTCCGCCCTCCCACACTTCCCCATGTTAGAATAGCGGTGCTTACCCGCTGAATATCCCCCCCCCCCCACATTTAACTCATAAAAAAGATATTTATCTGTCCACCAGTTTTCTTCTAGTTTCAGAGGCCATATGGCCTGAGAGTCGGTTTCTAACTGGTCAGTCATATACGATACCTATTATAAAATCGAGGTTTCATTATCCTACTTTTATATATGTTACAATTTTTGGTATAACTTACTCAATTTTAATTATATTCTTCATCTATGTTGTTAACAGGCAATTACTGTTATATGTTTGTTCTGTAAAACCTCAATAAAAAAATATATTAAAAAAAAAAAAAAAAAGTAGACCAAGTTAAAAAATTAGATTAGCAAATAAGGGCATCCACACTATGCTGAAGGTTTTGTAGTTGTAATTAAGCCAACTCTCGCTTTCTTAAAAAAATTTATTAAAACATCCAATGAATTTAAAGTGTAATACATTATCTTCTACATATAATACAAATAGTTTGTATTATTTTAGTCCACTAGATGTCAGCATTGTACAAGCATGTAAAAAAATTACTTTTTTTTTATTTTAATTTAGCATCATGTTATATAACTGCAATTTTAAAAATATCTTGTCTCGCTACAGGTTGAGGGAAGTATCAATCCATATAGTACACTGCTTTGTGTGTTTTTTTTCTCACTACAGGTTAGTATTCATTTAACTCCACAATCTAATTTAAGTCTCAAGACAGAAGTGAATCAATCTTATCAAGAAATATGGAAAATTATAATGACTGTGTTGCAAATTCATGAGTTTATAACACTACTGTATATTATGCATATTACATTAGTTGTTATTTCATACAGCATGTGCTATGATGATGCACAGTGATATACTAATGATGTTAAAAATGATATAAAAAATGCTTGTCTAATATTGTGCAAATTGTCTATGATTTTTAATGCAAACAGTTAAAGAAACTGGACCTACTGATAACTTCTGCCATGAAAGCTAAATTGCTAGGTTATTTATATCTGGGTTCTTCAAACCGAGGGTCAAGATCCAGCACTGAGATATGAGATGCCTCTCTTATCCCTCACACAGCGTGTCTGAACCCCACTGGGTGTGTGCTCAAAGGCATTTGTTTAAAACAATAAATGTTATTCAACTTTGTTTTTAGTAAATGAATGTGAACTATTTTCATTAGTCGGCTACCATACAGCTGGTGTTTGCGGCGTGGCGTGAAGACGGTGGGCAGGGCCTAACACGTTTCGTAGGACATCTTCCTACTTTGTCAGAGTCTCTGACGAAGTAGGAAGACGTCCTACAAAACGCGTTAGGCCCCGCCCACCGTCTTCAAGCCACGCCGCACACACCAGCTGTATGGGAGCCGGCTTTTCTACCTAACAGTTTGGTGCAGTATTGGCTTTTGGCGTGTTTTAAAGTGACTGAAGTGTTATACATGTGACTTTTATTATATCTATACACCAACAAACATTTCTATCTCCTGTGGTTTTCTGTGAATCAGATCGTTTGGGGGAGGAGGAGGCTTGTTGGTTTCTAACAACTATTTCCACGAAGCATCTGACTGCTTTTTGATTTCTGTGTCTGCACCTCACATGTTTGAGGGCTTGTAGTGTGAGTGTTCTATCGTTGTTGAACTAATAAATTTTACCTTGTACATAAGTCTGCACTTAGAGGAGTTTGCGCCTCCTTTTCTTTTTTGTATCTTTATATTAGTTGTCATCCAGCCTCCAGTGCTGTGTTATGTGGGAAGCTGCAACTCCTGTCTGATGTACTGACTCTTAGGATCACTGATGCAAGCATATCCTTTGATTGGTTTTAACCATATTATGTATTTGTAATGCTGGAATATTGAATATTGTTTATATTTTAACAGCAGCTGATATTATTTGCACACACAGGGCGCTCTTATATTTACACATCTTGTGGTGTGTTTTGTTCTACATATTTACATTAGTATATATATATATATATATATATATATATATAAACAAAAAAGTATAGAGAGTAGGGGAGGGTATCCCCTAACAGGCCCTAAAAATGCTTCTAAAATGGGTATCAAGTAACTATATTCAAGGCACCCCTATATACAGTTATCTCTGTTGAGAATAAAGACAGCCTGTCCTATAAAACCAGAGGAGTCCCTTCACACCTCTAAGGATGCCTCCCTGATTGAGATTGAAAGTTCCCATCTACCTGAAAGTACAAGTGGCACGACAAATTCTGAACACTGACAAACATCATACTTCTGGAGCTCGCATATAAAGAGGCCTAGTTTTTCTGGCAGATCTATACTCCAGGGGGCACCAAGCTTCTCAGGGATACTGATACATCCTTACCTCATATGAATGAGGTTGCCTGAAGTAAGTGTACATTCAAGTGGGAGCGGTACATGAAGAAATTCTGTACAATAATAATTTTTTTATTGTGTTTTTTGCTTTATGGACCTTGTGTACTTCTAATTTACACTGACTGCATCTAGCTATGTTTTGAGAATTGTCATCCTCCAAGACACTTTGTGTTTTGATAAACATTAGTTTATTTTATGCTCTGTTGTGCTAAGCTCCATACTATTACTCTTTTGTATATATATATATATATATATATATATACACACACAAAACACGTAAGGGGACTGCACTCTCAGACTGGACCGGGTACACATCTCATGACCCTGCTACATGCTCAGCCCTGGGTGCTAATAGCACTCTCAGGAAGCTGTGCTGTCCCCAGAGTCACAGGCAGTTAACCCCAGACAAGTCTGGGTGCAAGCCCCATAGGGAAAATTACAAAATAAATTAATACAACACAGAGATAAAGTCCAACACTCGCTTACGAGCTCTCAGCTAAGATAAAAGCAAAACTGGAAGAGGACAAGCCCAGGTATCACGCCAAGGTCTCTTCTAAAACCTGGGTCCCTTATATAGCCATACAAATGCCAGCTCTCAATCAAACAAACTGGGAACAAGTCTTTATTTTCTAACCCTGAGAACTAATATGTTTGAGCCCTTATAACTTTTTATGCAGTTTTTTATTAAAAAAAATTTTTAGACAGTGTTATTATGAGTGTACAATGTATTGATGTGTTTTGTGCGACTTTTTATTCGAGTG
The DNA here is from genome assembly GCF_027579735.1 of Bombina bombina. Taxonomy (NCBI): domain Eukaryota; kingdom Metazoa; phylum Chordata; class Amphibia; order Anura; family Bombinatoridae; genus Bombina; species Bombina bombina. The sequence continues at coordinate 901,567,870 of NC_069503.1, forward strand.
TAACAGTTAACCTGAGCTCTAAAGTCACGCTATTCAGATGCACATTAAATTATATTGCGCTAAAGCAAACAAGTTTAATTTCAAGTCGTAATGCATGCGCTATTTCCAAAGTGTGTAAAGTGCCGCAATATACCCCTTATCGCTTGTACACAACATATAGCGCGCCACTCGTAATCTAGCCAAAAATATTTAGATCATGAGAGAATGGAATTTCATTGCACTGAGGGGTGGACAAAAACGTTGAAGAACTATAATTTATAGTAACAAGATGCTTATTTGCATCTTGGGAGTCTCAATTAGTTTTTAGTTAATAATGCATAACAACATCTAACAGTAGTGAGAAATATTATACACTGTTTTTTTAGCAGACACAGCAGATTAAAGCTATTACCATTATTTTATGTATATTTCATGACACCTGAAACTCTATAGTCAAAAGAAGGGATTACCCCATATAAATAAGGGCCGTTGGTTATATAACTTTTGTTTGCACATAGAGGCTCCTATGAGACGCTACTCAAATAAAAGTGTATTTATACACACCAGGTGATCACTATTACCACAGTGATCACCTGGCTATAAAAAAAACCTATAAAGGGGCTTTATTTTAAAACAAGTGGTCAAGTGGGTCTCTAGGCTCTTTTGATGACCTGTTGTAAGTGCCTAGAGACCCCCAGTGTGCAAACAATGAAGGTAAGTGTGTTTTTATTTTATTTCTTTAAAATATGTGCTTAAAGGACCACTCAATGCATAATTAATAAGTGCTTAATAAAAAGACAATAGTTAAACATTTACTCTGAAATTCAGATAAGCAGTATATTTTTTCTGACAAATTAATTTTTTCTCTCCCATGTTCCGGCTCCCTGTATCATGTAACAGACATTAGCCAATCACAGACTAGTATACGTATAGCCTGTGAGCTTGCCCACATGCTCAATAGGAATTTGTTCCCCAGAAAGTGTGCATATAAACATTTAATATTGGAAGTAAATTGGAAAGTGTCTTAAAACTGCATGCTCTTTCCGAATCATAACATTTTATTTTAACTTGAGTGTCCCTTTAAATATTGTACCCCCAAGACACCCATTTGAAAAAGCAGGCGATTGCTTTGCAAATAGTGGGTCTTGGATGTTTCTTGGGCTTAAGGGAGCTGCCCGGCACTTACAGGCTTCTGGGGCTTGGTGATGTCAATACTCATAGGCGTGGTCATGTAACTGGCAATCCTGAGCCACGTGGCCACTAGGGATGCAAAGGTTAGTCCAGGGGGAGACACAATGAACTCTAAATGTGCCCCCCATGTGTCAATTGGTTAAAGAAGTTTACATTTCAATGTCCCTTTAACTTATAGAGATATTCAGCAGTGCATAATTAGATTAAACCAAAATATTCTCCATACCTACTGTGTCCTGTGAACCCCTAAAAACTATTTTACAAATTTTTAGCACCAGGATCTACTACACATTTATTAACAATACCTAACATTACTGAATTGACTGCCCTTATGGTGATCTTCAAATGGACTATAAGTACTAGAATCACCACATTATAGAACCCATTTTTTTCCCTAAGAACAAAATTATTTCATACCTACGTAAAAGATACAAAGGAACGCATTTCTTGATCAACAGGGTATTGAACATATGGAACCGCTAAATTGCAGATTCACGCAAATGCATGTGTGCACTTGTGTTACAGTTATACTCTTCATTGGTTACACATTTTGTATTAAATTTCGATTAAGCTCCATATTGCAAGTGATGCACTAATAAGAGCACAGGTAGCGATACGCAGTATCATTAAACCGCACAAACATTAGGGCGCAACTTCATATTACAAGTCTATGGTAAATCACTTTTACCAAAGAAGGGTTAGCACAGCTGACATTACTCTAGCACAACCTATACGTTCAATGGATATTAAATAGCTCTGCTATAAAAAGTTGAAAGTTATAAATTGTGCTCGAGAGAAAGAAGAAACTGCACTAAAATATTTAGCGCAACTTCAGACCTGAAGTAAACTGTGAGGGCTAAAACACATGTTGCACAAAACACATGTAAAATACATTTTTATAAAGTATTACACTCATGATTACACTTTTTATTAAAAACAAAAATAATAATTTAAATATTAAAAAAAAGTTTTTAAATGGGCTAAAAGAGATATGGTATATGGCAATATAATTTGTATTTATTTTAATGTGTCTTAATGTGTTTTGAATAACAATACATGAAATTCCTATGTACTTAAAGAAAAATATGTTCTTTTTATTTTTCTATCGATATTTCTCTATTCATATATATCTATATATATGTGTGTATGTGTGTATATATCTGTATTTATTCATATACTGTACATATATAGGTATAGATATATATTTTTTAAAAAGTAATCATATATATAGAAATATATATTTTAAAATAAAAAGAAAATGTTTTTCTATGTCAACAACATAGGAATTTAAACTATTGCTAATGCACCTTCAACTTTAGTGCAGTTGGTCGGGTTAGCATGTGAGTGATAACTAATAGTTGTTTTTTTAGTGCGCTACATAGAAGTCTATCAAGAGAAGGGTTTTTTTGGGGGTTTTTTTTAATATTTTTTTTATTTTTTTAAGTACTTTTTATACAAATATGCTCACCGATGTGGGAACAAAATTCTAGGTATACATAAAAAATATCCATAAAAAGTAAATTACAGATAAAGCAATCATTCATTTAGGACATTAATGAACATAAAACATAGAATACAGATATAACAAACATTCATTTTAACGCCTTATGTGTTTGTAATAAGAGCCATATGTGAAATACTACATTGAGAGCTAAGTGATACTCTGAAATTATGGATATAGGGGCAGGGGCATATTTCTCAAGTTCCGTATGGAGCTTTATGCCCCGTGTTTCCAGCGAGCCTCCAAGCTCGCCCGAGACACAAATTATAAAGCAGTGGTCTAAAGACCACTAGTCTATAACCTGTCTGCCATCTTTGAGGCGGACAGGTTATACGATCGGATTGATTGACACCTCCTGCTAACGGCCAGTTGGCCGCAAATCTGCAGGGGGCGGCATTGCACCAGCAGTTCACCAGAACTGCTGGTGCAAAGATAAATGCCGAGAGCACAAGAGCTGCTGGTGCAACGCCGCCCCCTGCAGAATCGCGGCCAGGGTGTCAATCAACCCGATCGTACTCGATCAGGTTGAATTGCCGTGATGTCTGTCCGCCTGCTCAGAGCAGGCGGACAGGTTATGGAGCAGCGGTCTTTGGACAGCTGCTTCATAACTGGTGTTTCTGGCGAGTCTGAAGACTCGCCAGAAACACGGGCCGTCAAGCTCCGTCCGGAGCTTGATAGATAGGCCCCTAAGGATTGAAACATCTCGGTTTTGTGAAATTGGGAGGTGAGTGTAAATTGGATTGACAGAGGGTATTGTTACTTTTTAACTTTGAACACCCTGCAGTGTGCAGCAGTTTTTTCATTTTTTCAATATTGTAGTATCACATTTAACAATTTAGAAAATAAATGTTGTATATCTTTTTTATCCGAAGTTAAAATATTAAATGTTTCAAATATTATTTGGGACTGTACTGTTTTTATAAATTCTGCCATAGTAGGTGCATTTTTATCTTTCCATACTTTAAGGATTAAATTACGTCCTATAACAATACAGGTATTAATTCGATTTGTAGATTGCCTTTTCTTAGAGATGTAGAGGGGGAAAAAAATATGATGGGCTTCAAAGCTAATTTTTTACTCTAACAATTTATTTAGCCGAAATACTAATTATTTCCAAAAATTTTAAATTTTTGGGCAAAGCCAGAAGCAATATAAAATATCTGCCTTTGTAGAACAACATGAAGAGAAGAAGTTAGCACAGTTACAGTATCTGAAATCCTGAAGTTAGTGCATCTGAGTCTTTTACTCACATGCTAAGTTCTAACTTTCAACTTGTAATATTTGCGCAAATCCGGCCACGCTAAAATTTTAACGTGTGAGTGGAAGAAAAGATTAGAGCACCACTTGTAACCTGGCCCTAAATCAATGGATCACATGGGGTAGAGTATTTATAGTTTGGTTTGGAAAGAAAGGTTAACATGTGTATGGTACTGTACTGTAATGCACAAATAAATATGCAAATGGGATTTTTAATACTGGGTTGTCCTAACTAACTTTAAATTGTTACAATTGTTTGGAATTATTTGAAATTTGGCAGTTACTGTGGTCTTCCATAGCTTCTATAATGTTGTTATCGACAGTAGTCACATTTATATATCTGGGATCTGGCTTATGTGTAGCTTTCGGTAATGGCCTGACAAATAGTTTTGCTGTGACTTCTCGATTAAGGTGTACCATACCTTTAAGAAGCCAACACAACAAATGTTTGTTGAAAATATCATGCATATTAAACTTGATTGTGAACACATTTCACCTGAGATTATGATGATTCAAGAGTCTACTGATCCATCTATGTTATTATAAACAGAAAACTGCTAAAGACATTACCATGTGGCCTTAAGTGGTAGTATCTTGCTGCTGTACTAAAGGTTCACATTTTAGTCCCATTAAAGGGACTAAGGGGTCTATTTATTAAAGACTTTCGCCAGCCTTTGAAAACCTACGGCTGCAGGTTCTCCCAAGAGAACCTGCACGCCTTATTTAACAAGCAGCGGTCTTCAGACCGCTGCTTGTTAAAGCCTTTCGCCAACTCAACAGTGGCGAAATTCAATCTCCATGGTCTAGTCTAACAGAGGAGATTGACAGCTCCTGCCCGCGCGTGATTGGCTGTGCGCGGGCAGGGGGCGGGATTGCACGCAAGCGCAAAATAGCTCTCCCGTGCAATGGTAAATTCCTCCGGGGAAATTCTCCCCGCCAGAGGCGAGCTGAGGCAGGCAGGGGCGCATATATGCGCCCCTGTCCGCCTCAGCTTTGATAAATCGACTCCTTAGTACTGTCTTAAATTAATACTTATGTGCAAGAGGCGGAACTTAAATGCATTGCAGTCAAGTGATTACAGATGTTTTTATTTATCATATATCTGAGGAAAAATAGAAACATTTAAGTAAAAAAAATATTTATATTTTTTTGTTTGTATTTTAATTTCCCTATTTTTATGATAACTAAGAACGTCTTTAATCAGTTTTCTGCAATGCATTGCTACACATGTTACATCTAGAGCTTAAAGGGTCTTTGTATTATAATTTTCTTTGCACTTTGACAAAGGTTGTTGTTGACATTTATTTTTACCCAACCAGTTGTCTTCTAATACTGCAAACAGTATTTTGTCATGTTAAATAGCATAGTTATCAACCAAACCCTCACCTTTGCTTTTTATGGTTTATTTCTATGTTTGGCTTTGGAATGCTTAGAACCAAACACCTAGATTACGAGTTTTGCGTTAGAGGCTGTGCGGTGCTAACGAGCAGTTTTGTCTTACCGCTCACTTACCTACAGCGCTGGTATTACAGGTTTTTAGAAACCCGGCGTTATTAGGCAAGAAGTGAGCATTGAGCAATTTTGCTCCTTACCGCACTCCAATACCAGCGCTGCTTAAGTCATCGGTGAGCTGGTCGTACGTGCTTGTGCACGATTTCCCCATAGGAATCAACGGGGAGAGCAGGCTGAGAAAAAGTCTAACATCTGCAAAAAAGCAGCGTAAAACTCAGTAACGCAGCCCCATTGATTCCTATGGGGAAATAAAATTTATGTCTACACCTAACACCCTAACATGAACCACGAGTCTAAACACCCCTAATCTTATACTTATTAACCCCTAATCTGCCGCCCCCTACATCGCCGACACCTCCATTATATTTATTAACCCCAAATCTGCCGTTCCGGACACAGCCGCCACCTACATTATACTTATGAACCGCTAATCTGCTGCCCCCAACATCGCCGACACCTACATTATATTTATTAACCCCTAATCTGCCGCCCCAACCTACCTACATTTATTAACCCCTAATCTGATGCCCCCAACGTCGCCGCCAATATAATAAACATATTAACCCCTAAACCGCTGCACTCCCACCTCGCAAAAATTAGTTGAATATTATTAACCCCTAATCTGCCACCCCTAACATCGCCGCCACCTACCTACGACATTGGGGGCGGCAGATTAGGGGTTAATAAGTGTAGGTAGGTTGCGGTGACATTGGGGGGTGGCAGATTAGGGGTTAATACATATAATGTAGGTGTCAGCGATGTTGGGGGCAGCAGATTAGGGGTTCAAAAATATAATGTAGGTGGCGGCGGTGTCCTGAGTGGCAGATTAGGGGTTAAAATTTTATTTTAGTGTTTGCGATGCGGGAGGGCCTCGGTTTAGGGGTTAATAGGTAGTTTATGGGTGTTAGTGTACTTTTTAGCACTTTAGTTATGAGTTTTATGTTACGGCGAAGTACCATAAAACTCTTAAAGGGACAGTCTACACCAGAATTTTTATTGTTTTAAATGATAGATAATCCCTTTATTACCCATTCCCCAGTTTTGCATAACCAGCACAGTATTAATATACTTTTAACCTCTGTGATTATCTTGTATCTAAGCCTCTGCAAACTGCCCCTTTATTTCATTTCTTTTGACAGACTTGCAGTTTAGCCAATCAGTGCCTGCTCACAGATAACTTCACGTGCACGAGTTATCTATATGAAAAACATGAACTAACACCCTCTAGTGGTGAAAAACTGTTAAAATGCTTTCTGAAAAGAGGTGGAAATTAGCATATGAACCTCCTAGGTTAAGCTTTCAACTAAGAATACCATGAGAACAAAGCAAAATTGGTGATAAAAGTAAATTGGAAAATTGTTTAAAATTACATGCCCTATCTGAATCAAGAAAGTTTATTTTGGCCTAGACTGTCCCTTTAACTACTGACTTTAAAATGCATTACGGATCTTGGAGGTAGAGGGTGTACCGCTCACTTTTTGGCCTCCCAGGACAGACTATGGAAGTCCCATAGAAAAAAGACTTTACGAAGTTTACGTAAGTCGTTTTGCGGTAAGGCTAAAGAAGTGTGCGTTGACCCTGAACCTTCAAGACTCGTAATACCAGCGGGCGTAAAAAAGCAGAGTTAGGACCTCGTAACGCTGCTTTTTTACCCTAACGCACAACTCGTAATCTAGCCGAAAGAATGCCACATAAAAAAACGCAGTGGCCCTTTTTAGTTTATTGGATGGGTTTTACACTTGAACTTGGGGCTAATATATATATATATATTTTATTTTATTTTTATTTTGAACTTAAATAATTGTAAGGTAACAATTTTATTATTGTTGTTTTGAAGTTATTTTTTTTTTTTTCAAAAAATATATAGATATATTTTACCTAGGAAAGTACATTTATCTTAAATGTGTCATCAAATTAATTTAATTTGATTAAATATAGTGTTTAGTTTTAATGTACTGTAGTTTTTTTTACATGTGAAGGCAAATAAATATTCTGGATATCATAACAAAGCTCTATTTTTATTTAAACAATGTAGTATACAATGGAAATACCGGTCAGGCGGTTGCAAAGGTATTTGGATTAACAAACTTTATATCATTTATGGCTTGTGCAAGGATTAAGGACATTGTTGAGTGAACAGTTTTTTTTCTTTTGTATTTTTGCACCAAAGCAGAAATGAAGAAGTGACGTTGAGTATGCACAGACATTGGCTCACATGCTGACACACACGCACATTATATTTTTAACACTTAAACAGTTATTTGTCCCCACAATTCCTAAGATACATTCTAACCTGTTTCTGGTTAGAAGTGTTGATGTCAAGGAGGAGGGATATGTAGCAGCTGCATTATTTTATGGTTTGGCTCACAAGCTTATTGTATGAAGAAATCCAACACTCGTTTCCTGGACAAAATTGTTGGCTATAGTGGATATTACATTTAAAGTTTTTGGAACTCAAAGAGTTATCATAAATGTTAAATAAAGGAACTCTATCGAACATCATCTTCTGATCTAATCAATGAGAGTTTGCTGAGTAACAACGTTGCATTTTCCGGCTTTATTTTTTTTTTTTTGTCTGTGGTATTCAAATCCTTTATAAACCTCTCCATTTGAATTAGTTAAGCGGCCAAAGCTAAATTACAAATGTGATATAGGTGGGGAATTGATTTTTGTTTTGTTTTCTAATTTTGAAATATGAGAACAATTAAAATAAAGTATAACATAAAAAAGGATTTTATCAGTTTTTCCTTGCACATCATGAAACCAAAAGATATACGGTCATTGTATATGAATGCACATTGTTTTACTATGTACCAATAGTTTCAATAATAACATTTTCAAACACATAATTGCAAGCTTAAGTGAACAGTCTCTTCATCATATTTTTAATTATAATGCACACAACCCTATTTGAAAGGTACCAAAGTTTTTCTTTTTTTTTGTTTTTGGTTTGGTCTAGGATACTAAATTAGATAATGCCAAGGGGCCGAATTATCAAGCTCTGAATGTAGCTTGATGCCCCTGTTTCTGTGCGAGCCGCTTCCTTAAGGATGGATGTCCGGTCTTCAGAACTGTAAGTCGATCTTCAGGGGGTTAGTGCTTGTGCAATGATAAATGCTGACAGCGTATGCTGTCTGTATTTATCAATGTCTGGCGGACATGATACGCTATATCGTATCATGTCTGCTCGTACTTTCAAAAATCGGCCCCCAAAGCTTATGATACAAACTGTGTTTTATATAAATATCCTGCCAACACAAAAAACAAGGTTTACTCATTTAAAAATAAATAAATAAATAAAAATACTTTTAACACATTTGAAAAACATAGTTGATTTTACATGCCCAGTATACCCACCATATACAAATCGCCACAGAACAGGCTAACAATGGTATTGAGCTGGTTGTTCTTTCCTGTGAGTGCGCTTCTCTCTGTATGTATAAAGTCTCCCTATGGGAAAAAGGGACAACCAGACGTGGACTCCTTGCTCAGTGTGCTTGGAGGAATATGGCTACACCTCACTGACGAGGCCCAATAAAGGCCGAAACGATCATCTGGGGTTGCTGTGTTCCTTGTTCAGAGAGAAATTGCCTGGTATTTCAGCACTGGACTGGCCGTAATAGGCAGAATCAGACTGATATACTAAACTTTGAAAAGCATTACTGAGCTGAAAAGGAGCTGCACCCAGTGGTAAATCGCCATAGAACAGGCTAATAATGGTATTGAGTTGGTTGTTTGTTCCTGTGAGTGCGCTTTTCTCTGTATGTACACCATATACAAATGGTAGTCTTATTGTTAAATACTTATCATAAAGACCACTCTATCTGCAAAACATAGACACAGACTCCATTAACCTGTTTAACCCATTTGATATTTCAGTGATTGTCATTGTTTGACTTACCTATCCCTTTAAGTCCCTTAATATACTTCTTAGCTTCTATCATATCACCTCTTTCCCTTCTTTCTTCAAGGACAGCATATTTGCATAGTCTAAAATCACCTTTTACAGCTTATGGTCTGCAGTGTCATGCCACTACTGAGCAGAACTATATAACTAAACGTATGCTATAACATATATTATTGATCTTTTATGTCCCTTTATCAAAAAAACTTACAAAATTATTATGGATTGTACATTATTGTGCGGTAATGAGTTTCCATATTTTTTATATCCATTGTATTTTAAGAATGTAGTACACTTTAACATAAAAGAGCAATAAAAAAATGATGTAATTTGCTAGAACATCTTATTATTGCATTAATGCTTGAATACAACTGTAAGAAAACAAGTCACTGTGTATTAAACAGGTAGTTAAAATCATACAATCTCTAGTTCGCAGCAACCGGATTCACTGGAAATCAGAAACCAAAGACAGGAAAAAACACCCTCTGTAAAAGGTAAAAAAAAATTAGTGACAACGGGTGTACAAAAAAGTCATCCAGTTAGGAAGAGATCCCTTAAGCAGAGCTGCCCTGGTTACAGTTTTAAGATTCCAGATTGTGTGGTAGTTTAATAATTCCTTCTCATATTGGGCCAGATTACAAGTGTAGCACTAACAGTTACACTTTCTGCCTGTACTTAAGATGGCGGTGATAATTGTGATGTGGGGGAGGGAAGAGAGCTGTTTGAGGGGAGTCAGGGAGGGATCAGGGGGTGGGATGTGTCAGGTGGGAAGCTGATCTCTACATACAAGCTACCTAATTAACCCTTTTACTGCTGGGCATAATACAAGTGTGGTGCACAGCGGCATTTAGCGGCCTTCTAATTGCCAAAGCCATATACTGTATGTCTGCTATTTCTGAACAAAGTGGATCCCAGAAAAGCATTTACAACCATTTGTGCCATAATTGCACTAACTGTTTGTAAATCATTTCAGTGAGAAACCTAAAATTGTGAAAAAGTTAACATTTTTTTTTTTAGTTGATCGCATTTGGCGATGAAATGGTGGCATGAAATATACCAAAATGGGCCTAGATCAATACTTTGGGTTGTCTACTACACTACACTAAAGCTAAAATTAACCCTACAAGCTCACTACAAGCTACCTGATTAACCCCTTCACTGCTAGGCATAATAAAAGTGTGGTGCACAGCGGCATTTAGCTGCCTTCTAATTACCAAAAAGCAATGCCAAAGCCATATATGTCTGCTATTTCTGAACAAAGGGGATCCCAGAGAAGCATTTACAACCATTTATGCCATAATTGCAAACGTTGTTTGTAAATAATTTCATTGAGAAACCTAAAGTTTGTGAAAACGTTTGTGAAAAAAGTTGATTTTTTTTTTATTTGATCACATTTTGTGGTGAAATGGTGGCATGAAATATACCAAAATGGGCCTAGATCAATACTTTGGGTTGTCTACTAAAAAAAATATATAAATGTGAAGGGTTATTCAGGGATTCCTGACAAATATCAGTGTCCCAATGTAACTATCGCTAATTTTGTAAAAAAAAAAATGGTTTGGAAATAGCAAAGTGCTACTTTTACTTAATGCCCTATAACTTGCAAAAAAGCAAAGAACATGTAAACATTGGGTATTTCTAAACTCAGGACAAAATTTAGAAACTATTTAGCATGGGTGTTTTTTGGTGGTTGTAGATGTGTAACAGATTTTGGGGGTCAAAGTTAGAAAAAGTGTGTTTTTTTCCACTTTTCCAACATATTTTATAATTTTTTTTATAGTAAATTATATGATACTAGTCCTAAAGCACGTGTACACGGGCCATTTTTTGTAGTACAGCGGTTCCACCCCTTGCTCTCTCTCTATCCCCCCTTTCTTTTGCTCTTTCCCCCCTCTCTTTTGCTCTCTCTCTCCCCCTCTCTTCTGCTCTCTCTCTCCCCCCTCTCTTTTGCTCTCTCTCCCCCCTCTCTTTTGCTCTCTCTCTCTCCCCCTTTCTTTTCCTCCCTCTCTTTTGCGCTCTCTCTCCCCTTCTTTTGCGCTCTCTCCCTCTCTTTTGCACTCTCTCTCTCTCCCCTCTCTTTTGCTCTCTCTCCCCTCTCTTTTGCTCTATCTATCCCCCCTCTTTGCTTTTTCTCCCCACTTTCTTTTGTTCTATCCCCCCTCTCTTTTGCTGTCTCTCCCCCTCTCTTTTGCTCTCTCTTTCCCCCCTCTTTTGCTCTCTCTCTCCCCTCTCTCTTTTGCTCTCTCTCTCCCCTCTCTCTTTTGCTCTCTCTCTCCCCCCTCTCTTTTGCTCTCTCTCTACTCTCTTTTTTGCTCTCTCTATCCCCCCTCTTTTGCTCTCTCTATCACCCCTCTTTTGCTCTCTCCTTTCTTTAGCTGTCTCTCTCCCCCTCTCTTTTGCTCTCTCTCACCCTCTCTTTTGCTCTCTCTCTCCCCCCTCTCTTATGCTCTCTCTCTCCCCCTCTCTTTTGCTCTCTCTCTCCCCCCTCTTGTGCGCCCTCTCTCCTCTTTTTTTTGCTCTCTTTCCCCCCTCTCTTGTGCTCTCTCTCTCCCCCCTCTCTTTTGCTCTCTCTCTCCCCTCTCTTTTGCTGTCTCTGTTACTACCCCCTCTCTTTTGCGCTCTCTCTCCCCTCTCTTTTGTGCTCTCCCCCTCTCTTTTGCTCTCTCTTTCCCCCTCTCTTTTGCTCTCTCTCTCTTCCCTCTCTTTTGCTCTCTCTCTCTCCCCCTCTCTTCCCCCTCTCTATTGCACTCTCTCTCTCTCTCTCTCTCTCTGTCTCTCTCTCCCCTCTTTTGCTCTCTCTCCCCTCTCTTTTGCTCTCTCTCTCTCCCCTTTCTTCCCCCTCTCTTTTGCTCTCTCTATCTCCCTTCTTTTGCTCTCTCTCTCTCTCCCCTTTCTTTTGCTCTCCCTCTCCCCTCTCTTTTGCTGTCTCTCTCCCTCTCTTTTGCACTCTCTATCCACCCTCTTTTGCTCTCTCTCTATCCCCCCTCTTTTGAGCTCTTTCACGGCCCCGTCCAGCCCCGCCCGCATCATGCCTCACCCCGCCCATGTCACGCCCAGCCCCACCCGCGTCACATACCCCTCACACCTGGTCCAGATGCCAGGAGGTCAGTCTGTAGAAGGCCAGGTGTGTTTGTCCTTGTGCAGTCTCTACTGCCCATGACAGTTTCGAACAAACACACTTGGCCTTTTATATTATATGATGATGAAAATAATGGTATATAATATGTGGGGGTACAGTTAATGAGTAAGAGGAAAATTACAGCTAAACACAAACACCGCAGAAATGTAAAATTAGCCCTGGTCATTAACGGTAAGAAAATTTTAAATCGCTCTGGTCACTAAGGGGTTAATATAACAATGTTGGTTGTGCAAACCTGGGTAATGGGTAGTAAAGGCATTATCTAACTTTTTAAACAATAGCAATTTTGGTGTTGACTGTCCCTTTAAGTGAAGTGCACAAAACGGCTTGTCAAGAAGACAACATTATCACTGATCTGTGAATGTGTCACATGGTACAAGAAAACTTAAATTCCAAGGTGGTAGTGCCTAGTGTGAAGATGCAGAACTTCATAAACCAGCACTTTTATAGGGTTAAAATAAGAGAATATCTTTCACAAGAGCTGCAGGTGCAAGATGAATAACAATAGCATGGTGTTTAGTAGCCTTTTTACTGCAGTTGTACCCAGTGTAAATGGATATGAAACCCCCCAAAAATTGTTTTATTTAGGCAGAGCATACAATTTAAGCAAAATTCCAGTTTACTTCTATTGTCAAATTTGCTTTGTTCAAATGATATTCTTTGTTGAAGAGATACTTAGGTGTGTGTCAGGAAATAGTGCTGCCACCTAGTGCTCGTGCAAATATGTTGCCATATAGTGCTGCAGACATGGGAAGACACCTGAGCTTATGTCCCTGCTTTTCAACAAACGATACCAAGAGAACATAGAAAAATGAATAATCGAAGTAAATTAGAACAAAAAAATGCTCTATCTGAATCATGAAAAAAATGTTGGGTTTTATATCCCTTTAATGTCCCTTTAACAAGTACAAAATTACTGTACATTATAAATATAATTTGCTTGTATTTTGGTTTTTGTTTTTGCTCTACTAGTTCCCCATTGGTAATATCTTCATGCAGGTTTTCATTATAAAGCTGAGAAGAAAGTCCAGTCTTGCACTCTGCATGCCGCTGTTCTAAAAACCACTTAGGTGGAAAATATAAAAGTGAACTATATTATAAGAATAATCATGTTTTAAAGAAAAAGTCAAGAATTTAGACAAGAAAATGCCTTTTATTGTTGGGAAAAAAAGACTATCTAATAATAAAGTTAAGTGAATGCTTTGAACTCTGACCAAACATGATTGAATTCTTCTTATAAACCTTTTCCACCATTACTGTTCAGTGACCTATGGTGACACTTTTGCTATAAATTGCTATTTTCATTATGATTGCTCATTACAGCAAGATTTACCTCCCATAACTCCCTGCTTCATTTTAACAGTAAAATACTCTATAGAAAACCTTATCTGAATGAATTAATATAGTCATTATTATCTGTGTCACTGTTCTGTAATATTGAATAGAATTATAGCAGATGGAATATACATATCTAATTATTTCCTTGGGCTGTTTATTCCTAGTATCAGAATGTTTCTGCATTACCAATCTGTTGCAGAAATGTATGATTATAAATAAAACATTCTGTTTATAACTTTTCATTGGATGAATGTTGTTATGGAAAAGGGAGAAAATAAAAGCAGCAGAGAAATGAGCGTAAGTGCAATAGAAGTCAATAAATCCCTCTTCTGACATTTACCTATATAAATACGTCACCCCATCTCTGATAAGTACTGTATGTATATATACTCCTAAAATCATGTGTGATTAAGGAATTGCTGCTCTCAAATACAAAGTATTCCACCCTGTTCCAATAAGAGGTATTTTACATAGGTATTATTTATTTTGCTTGCATTACAAAGTTATTGGTATTTGAGAAGGGTTCACCTTGATACTATGGGGCCGGTTTATTAACCCCTTAAGGACCGGGCACTTCAGACAAAAACTTCCCCAACAGACCAGAGCATTTTTAGCATCTTTGCAATCACTACATTTAAACAGAAATAGAGCATTTATTTTTTTTACCTATCAAGACTATATATATTTTTTTAGTAGACAACCCAAAGTATTGATCCAGGCCCATTTTGGTACATTTCATGCCACCATTTCACCCCCAAATGCGATCAAATAAAAAAAATCGTTAACTTTTTCACAATTTTAGGTTTCACACTGAAATTATTTACAAAGAGCTTGTGCAATCATGGCGCAAATGATTGTAAATGCTTCTCTGGGATCCCCTTTGTTCAGAAATAGCAGATATACATGGCTTTGGCATTGCTTTTAGGTAATTAGAAGCCGCTAAATGCAGCAGCGCACTACACTTGTATTATGCCCAGCAGGGGTTAATTAGGTATCTTGTAGGGTTTATTTTAGCTATAGAGGCCGAATTATCAAATGTCTGTCGGACCTGATCAGCCTCCCACCTGACACATCCCACCCCCTGTTCCCTCCCTGACCCCTATCAAACAGCTCTCTTCTGTCCCCCACCCCCCAAAGGTACCCCATCTTAAGTACTGGCAGAAAGTCTACCACTATAAAAAAAAAAGTTTTTTTTTTAACTTATTTTTTTAATTATATATTTTCTGTAGTATCCCCCCTTACCTCCCAACTTCCCTGATCCCCCCCAAACAGCTCTCTAACCCTCCCCCTCTATCTATTTGCAGCCATCTTAGGTACTAGCAGCTGTTTGCTAGTACCCAGTTTGCTGCAAAATAGGCAATTTAAAAAAAATATATATATGTACTGTAATACCCATTTTTCTGTAGTCTAGCTGCCCCCCTCAATACCCAAACCCCCCTCCTCCTCCCAGATCCCTTTTCCTCAAATTATCCCACATATGATCCCCCTCATTGCCCCTTCTCCCTCCTTACCCCTCAATGACGTAGCTTTAAGTTGGGTTTTTTTCCCAGTAGCGAGACATAGCGGTCCCACCCACTCCCGCCCTCATCCCGCCTCCTCCAGTGATGGGCCGTCCACCCGCCTCCCTTCTTATGTTCCCACCCACCAACGATCAACCCCACCGCTGTCCGATGCAGAGAGAATCCCAGGGTACAGGGCATGGCGCTGGTCATTAAGGGGTTAAGCAGCAAATGCTGCTTTTTCTGTGCAAGACTTAAGAAGCAGCGGTCTTAAGACCGCTGCCCCATAACTCGTCCGCCACCTATAAGATGGCAGACTGCAATCATCCCGATTAGATACGATCGGAATGTTTGACATCCCTTGCTAACAGGCAATTGGCCGCAAATGTACAGGAGGCAGCATTGCACAAGCATTTCACCAAAAATGCTTGTGCAATGATAAATGCTGACAGCATATGCTGTAGGCATTTAGCGATGCCGGGTAGACATGATTCACTACAGCGGATCATGTCCATCAGGCATATGCTCAGGTATTTGCCTTTTCGTGCAGCTATGGTTTTAGAAACTCTTTTTTTTCCTTGTTTTACATGGCTAACACTTAGAACACGAAGGGCTCCATTCCAGTCTTTCTGATCTTGGTTATCGGCTGTTAATCAGCTCCTCATATGTGCTTTCCATCATCAGAGTGGTCACAGTGCAAACAATAACAACATTTTCGAATTAGGAAACATCACCCATATGATACACAGACATTACTGACTTTGGTGATCTCAATCTACTTAACCACGGGTTTTAAACTATATATTGACAACTAAATGGACACACTGATTCAAAACCCAAAGTAGTCAGTTTGGAATAATTCTATCAGTTTCCACATATACAATACATTTTGAAATGGCTGCAGACGCCATTTTAAATGTAGATATGAATATCTGGTATAGATTAATTAAACCTATATTCATCACTATTGTATAGTCCGTCCTTGGTGGTTAGGGCAGACATTTACATAATTTACAAGTATTTAAGAGACATATATGGGATATCACATACAGCAAACTATGCAGAAAACACGAGAAAATGACAATTTATGATCACGCTCTTAAAATGCTTGTTTTTATCTCATACTCACCTTTTATTGTGATTTTAAGTTATAGTAAGTTTGTCTTATTAAACAGGATTTCTATCACCAATCACGTATTTGTGATAGGGATTTAACAGTTTGCCGTTCTGCCTTGTTTATTGGAGAAAAAAATTATTTGAACAGGTTTTTGCAGAAAACGAAAGTCACAAAAACCGTGTTTTTAAAAATTAAGATTTATTTTATCTAGAACATTGTGTTGCTTCTTACAGTTATAGAAATGCGGCAAAGACAAACGTCGGGTTTGAAGCTTTTGCTGAGATTTAAAAAAATATAAATTAACAGTTTCAGGATTTACAGTATGAGAACTGTTACAATACTGTTTTCGTAAAACGAGATAAGTTGCAGCCCCTGTCTTCTTATGGAAATCAATTTCCCACAGCGGTCTTCTTGATTTTAGATGAAAATCTCACCACATCAGATCAGATCAGACAGACCTAGCTGAATGCGGAGAGCAATACGCTCTCCGTATTCAGCATTGCACCAGCAGCTCTTGTGAGCTGCTGGTGCAACGCCGCCCCCTGCAGGCTCGCCAGCGGGTCCTCAAGTTCCATCCGGAGCTTGATAAATGGGCCCCCTATTATTTAACTTGCTTCATCCTTTGTTGAAGAAATAGCACATGAGTGAGCCAATCACAAAAAGCATCTATGTGCAGCCACCAATCAGCAGCTATTGAGCCTATTTAGATACACTTTTAAACAAAGGAATACAAGAGAATGAAGCAAATTAGATAATAGAAGTAAATCAGACAGTTGTTTAAAGAAAGGTATCCCAAAGAAGCATATAATGTAGTGGGCAGTAAGGAAGAATGAAATCTAGTATTATCAGCTATCTCTACCAGTGGGGACAGGTTTGTTTGGGTTTGGATGAAAACCTACAATGTTTGATTAGTTCTTTTGGTTTGGCTGTTTGCTTTTGGTTGGTGTTCTGATAATAGGTAGATGGAGATTCTTAGGTTCTTACATACTGCATTCCAAAGTCAAGACACAAATTGTGAACCATAGCCTGAAACAATATTTTCAGGCAAACCATTAAGCTTCATATTATAGTGGGTGAAAAGGTTGCTAACTCTTGGATAGTAGATACACCAGACAAAAGAACAAAGTGAGCTGTCTTTGAAAAGTGGTCGAACATAACCCCGATAGTAATATATAGATGTAGCAAGATCTGTAACAAAGTCCGTACTCAGGTGGGTCCTGGGTTATCAGGGTACTAAGATTGGATTAAGTAGGTCAGAGGGTTCTCCTCTAAGAACCTTGTTAGAGACAAAGGTAGTAGATTCAGCCAAGTAATCTTCAATGCCCCTAGAAATTTTGGTACACCAATTATTATTTTAGAAGTTACACTGATGCAAGGATGTCTGGAGAATAGACTAGTGGTTGGGTGATTGCAAGACCTGGGAAAGTATTTTTGAGCATCTTTTAAATTCAGAAGAACAGTTGTGTCAATTTAGGCAGGTATATTTTGAGTACTTTATATTCCTCTTGAGCATTAGCCTTAAAGGGAAGATGTTCAATTGAAACAGTTTAAAAAAACTATTTATTTTTCCTGTAACTTTACTCTAAAAATGTACAGTTTCCATTCTCCTAAGAAAGGGGGGAGTGTGGTTCATCAAAACAGAACCATGTCATTGCTACTTGCTTTACAGTGTTTGGTTAATATGTGCACAATCTCATATGAATCTGTCTCTAATTGGTCACAGCAGAGGAGGTAAGATAAACAATGTTTTTAAAACATGTATTTTGCATTCAGATATTTTGTAATACTTTATAGAATTTCTGAAAAACTTCCTTTAATGTTCTAAGATCTTAAAGACTTTGCCTGGAGTTTAACATTCTTGTAAACTGTAGGTTTTCATAGGAAGAGTCTAGTAGTACCTTCCAAAAGATATCTCCATTTTGACAGGGCCATTGTAAGGCTAACAGTTCTTTATTGGCCATATTATAGATTAACTCTGTTGTAGAAAAACATTTGGAGAAAAAGGCAACTGGATGATCTTCCCAGGGGTACGATTTCTCTATAAGAGATAACCTCCTGCTTCTACATAGGGTTGTGGAGAATTGGTTCTGAACAATAGGCTTTCTTTAAAGTTTGGAAGGCTCTCAGCATCCTGAGACCTAGCAAAATTATCCTTTGTAGGTAAGAGCTGTTAAGGTAGCAACTATACTAGCTAATCGCTCAATGAATAGTCTATAATAACTGAAGAAGCAGATAAACCTTTAAAGACCTTTCAGTGAAGTGGTCCAAGGCCACTGTAGGATGGCTGATAGCTTATCTGGATATAGTTAAGATAAATGATTGCACATTTGTTCAATATCATGTATATATATATCATGTCTTAAACAACCACCTTTCTTCTATGCATAGAAAACTCCTGCCCTCAACAGTGAAGTGTAATGTCTGATGAAGCCACACTTTAGATTATCTTTAATGTAGTCTATTAGAGCTGTATCAGGACGAGAGGGTAGGTGGCGCCCTTTGCGAATTGTCACTCCAAGTTTACTGCATTATCTTGGTATCCTTTGTTAAAGGAACAGCAATGCAGTACTGGGAGCTAGCTGAACACACAAGGTGAGCTAATCACAAAAGGCAAATGTCAATAAACCATACAAAATAAGATAACAACTTATAAATACACAGAAAAATAAAGGATGTAGTCCCCAATGTGAATAATCCACCTTCTGGTATTTTTCCTGCTTTACCACCAAGGAAAAAAATATAAAATAGGGAAGTATCAGACACTGTAAAGCTTCAAAACTCCATATTCACATTATTCTGAGCTTAGCTCTCAAGATTTACAGCTGAAATGTAACCTTTCCTAATAAGGCTTAAAGGCAACAACAGGAATCAGTTGAAATATAAATAACATTTATTGTTAAAAAGGATAACAGTTCACTGCCACACAGTAACAAATTACAAAACAAGTTTGTTGGAAATGGTTAGAATCGTAAGTTCTCCTGGTGACGTCAGTCCAGGGGCATCCAACGTACATTTCATCCAATAGGCTTTATCTTTTCCAGACATATATATATACATATATATACTGTATATATATATATATATATATATATATATATATATATTTATATACTGTATATATATATATATATATATATTTATATTTATATACTGTATATATATATATATATATATATATATATATATATATATATATATATATATATATATATAATTTAAATGGGACTAAACTTAGCAAAACAGAGGAGGAAAGGGATTTTGGAGTAGTAATAGATAAGCTAAATAAGGGTGCTTGTTGGCTGTATATTAAATCCGGCCCCTAGGAGTAGAAGCTAGCCAAACTGGGTCTGTTTTCTCTAGAAAAAGGTACTTGAAAGTGTCATGACTACTTTATATAAATATATGCAAGGCCTATATACAGAGATTGAGGAAACTCTTGCCTAGATTACGATTTTTGTCGGTAAGGCTGTGCGGTGCTAACGAGCAGTTTATGCTCACTGCTCACCTACAGGCAGCGCTGGTACTATGGGTTTTTAGAAACCAGGCATTACCCGCAAAAAAGTGAGCGTAGAGCAATATTTAGCTCCACATCTCACCTCAATACCAGCGCTGCTTACGTTAGCGATGAGCCGGCTGAAAAAAAACCTAACACCTGCAAAAAAGCAGCGTAAAGCTCCTAACGCAGCCCCATTGATTCCTATGGGGAAAATACATTTATGTCTACACCTAACACCCTAACATGAACCCCGAGCCTAAACACCCCTAATCTTACACTTATTAACTCCTAATCTGCCGCCCCCGACATCGCCGACACCTACATTATATTATTAACCCAAAATCTGCCGCTCCGGACACCGCCACCACCTACATTATACTTATGAACCCCTAATCTGCCGCCCCCAACATCGCTGAACCCTACATTATATTTATTAACCCCTAATCTGCCACCCCCAATGTCCCTGCAACCTACCTAAATTTATTAATCCCTAATCCGCCGCCCCCAAAGTCGCCGCCTCTATAATAAACATATTAACCCCTAAACCTAAGTCTAACCCTAACCCTAGCACCCCCTAACTTAAATATAATTTAAATAAATCTAAATAAAATTACTACAATTAACTAAATTATTCCTATTTAAAACTAAATACTTACCTATAAAATAAACCATAAGTTAGCTACATTATAACTAAGGTTAGGTTAGGTTTTATTTTACAGGCAACTTATTTTAACTAGGTAGAATAGTTATTAAATAGTTATTAAATATTTAATAACTACCTAGTTAAAATAAAGACAAATTTACCTGTAAAATAAAACCTAACCTATGTTACAATTACACATAACACTACACTATAATTAAATAAATTACCTAAACTAAATACAATTAATTACAATTAAATAAAATTATCTAAAGTACGGAAAAAACAACAACACTAAATTACAGAAAATAATAAAATAATTACAATTTTTTTAAACTAATTACACCTAATCTAATCCCCCTAATAAAATAAAAAATCCCTCCAAAGTAATAAAAAGCCCTACCCTAAACTAAATTACAAATAGCCCTTAAAAGGGCCTTTTGCGGGGCATTGCCCCAAAGTAATCAGCTATATTACCTGTAAAAAAAAAGCCCACCCAATCCCACCTTAATAAAACCTAACACTAACCCCTTGAAGATCACCCTACCTTGAGAAGTCTTCACCTAGCCGGGCCGAAGTCCTCAACGAAGCCGGGCGAAGTGGTCCTCCAGACGGGCAGAAGTCTTCATTGAAGCTGGCCAGAAGAGGTCCTCCAGACGGGCAGAAGTCTTCATCCCGGCGGCATCTTCTATCTTCATCCATCCAGCGCGGACCGGGTCCATCTTCAAGACATCCGATGCGGAGCATCCTCTTCCAACGAAGTCCAACTGAAGAATAAAGGTTCCTTTAAATGGCGTCATCCAAGATCATATCAGTCAATCGGAATTAAGGTAGAAAAAATCCTATTGGCTAATGCTCGCATTCTATTGGCTGATTGGCGGATTTGCAGTATTTTTGAGTCTGGCCAAAAAAGTGAGCGGTACACCTGTACCTTCAAGACTTGTAATACCAGCGTTAGGAAAAACACTGCTTTTTAAGGGTAACGCAAGACTTGTAATCTAGGTGTTTGTTTGTACCAAGAAAATTGTTTGTGACAAGAGGTCACACAATTTAAGGCTGGAGGAAAGGAGATTCAAAGGGATACTAAATCCATGATTTTTCTTTCATGATTCAGATAGAGCATGCAATTTGAAGCAACTTTCTAATTTACTCCTATTATCAATTTTTCTTCGTTCTCTTGCTATCTTTATTTGAAAAAGAAAGCATCTAAGCTAAGGAGACAGACAATTTTTGGTTCATATATATATATATATATATATATATACACACATATATACATATACATATTGAGTGTTAAATTCACTAGAAGTAAGTTTTTTGCGTTTGTCTGGCTGCGCTGGTATTATGAGTTGTAAGTAAATTATTTTTGCTCTCACACTAACCTGACTAGCGCAGTTAGAATATTGTGTGAATGTTCATGTACTACCCCATTGAAGTCAATGGAGAAAAAATTGGAAAAAAAAATTAACACCTCACTCTCGTACAAACACGATCGCATATTCTAACCCAACATGAAATATTTACAGTATATATATGCACAGTATAACACTTTATTAAAAATGAATATTGCATAAATATGCTTTTACATGTTTTCATCTACTTAATGGCAAAGGGACACTTATATATATATATATATATATACATACAGAGAGAAGTGCACTCACAGGAACGAACAACTGGCTCAAAACCATTGTTAGCCTGTTCTATGGCGATTTACCACCTGGGTGCAGCTTTTTAGCCCAGTAATGCTTTTCACAGAGTAGAACTTTCCTGTAGTATATCAGTCTGATCCCGCCTATTACGGTCAGTCCAGTGCCAAAATACCTGGCAATTCTTCTCTGAACAAGGAACACAGCAACCCCAGACGATAGTTTCGGCTTTCATTGAGCCTCGTCAGTGAGGTGTAGCCATATTCCTCTAAGCACACTGAGCAAGGAGTCCACGTCTGGTTGCCCCTTTTTCCCATAGGGAGACTAAATACATACAGAGAGAAGTGCACTCACAGGAACGAACAACTGGCTCAAAACCATTGTTAGCCTGTTCTATGGTGATTTACCACCTGGGTGCAGCTTTTAAGCCCAGTAATGCTTTTCACAGAGTAGAACTTTCCTGTAGTATATCAGTCTGATCCTGCCTATTACATTATATATACATATATATATATATATATATATATATATATATGTCTTATGTGTATACATATGTATTTTATGTGTTTATATATGTCTGTAAATACATATATACACATATAAATACATATGTGCATATATATATAGTAATATATATATATATATATATATATATATATATACACACACACACATACATACACATCCATCTTTAGACATGCATATCTCTATGTTAATGCCCTTTGGCTGCCTTTTTATTTCTCTAACACTTGAGACCTTCTATCTGTGAGCCTTTATAACTTTTGTGTGCAATATTTGTTTTGAATAATTTTTATTAGATATTGTTATTATGAGTATAACTGTATTTTTTAATGTATTTTCGATGTGTGTTATGCAACTTTTTTGTTTTGAGAAACAGTTAACCAGAGCTCTGAAGTTGCGGTAATCATTGTAGTGTAAATCACAATTGCGCTGAAGGGATCGCGTTTACTTTCAACTCGTAATATGAGCGGTAAGCCCGATGAGGGCAAACATCAGCGATATACCCCTTTATCGCTTGGGTGCAAACGTTTGTGCTCCACTTGTAATCTAGCCCTAAATGTTTAATGAATGTAACTATTTGCCAGCTTTTTATCTTACTATTTAATGTATTTCTTTCTGGTGTAACTTTCTAAAAGACAAAAGACTTTACTAGGCTAAAGAGGAAGCAGACGCTCAGACAATATGATTTTTGGCACGTTTTTCTGAAATTACAGTTATTTTCTGTCAGTTTCAAACAAAAGAATTTGACTTCACCCTAACAAAATGGAATGCCAGAACTAACAAATGTGTGTAATAACACAAAAGGGAGAATACGGCCATTATTTGGCCAATACAAGCTTGTAGAAAGTTATAATATTTATCTTTTTTTCCCTACATTTTTGTAAAAGCTTTATCAATATTATAGTAAAGGTGAATATAATAATAAATAGTATAAGCCATGTAACAGAAATCCTATTAAGGAATAGGATGGGTTAGAATGGGTTGACAGCACTGAATTTTGGCTAGAGATATCAAGTGTGGGTCCCAAGAAGCACTAAATAATTTTTCAGTTAAAGGGATAGCAAAGTCTAAATTAAACTTTCATGATTCAGATAGGGCATGTCATTTTAAACAACTTTGTTCTTTTGGTATTCTTAGTTGAAAGCTAAACCTAGGTTGACAATTTTTTACAGCTAGAGGGCGTTAGTTCATGTGATTCATATAACTAACATTGTGCTCATGCATGTGGAGTTATGTAAGAGGCAGCACTAATTGCCTGTAATGCAAGTCTGTCAAAAGATCTGACATAAGGAGGCAGTCTGCAGAAGCTTAGATACAAGGTAAATACACAGGTAAAAAGTACATTTCTATAACAGAGTAGGTTATGCAAAACTGGGGAATGGTAAATAAAGGGATTATCTATCTTTTTAAACATTTTTGGTTTACTACCCCTTTAATTAGAGAGACTGGGTATCTAGTAATAATGTAATATTTAAATAAGGTAAAAAACAAAAAAGAATACTCTAAAGAAAGTGCTTTGAATAAATGTTTAAAAGCCAGTTAGCTTTTGCAGATGTAGAATAGAGTGGAAATCCTACAGGAGAACTGGAATTCCATTCATATCTATAAAATCCTTAGAGAATCATTACATAAAGTAGAATTGTAATTCACTTACTCTGAATATTAAATGAATATAAGATAGAGAATACACTTGTAAACAACTTTCCCATTTACTTCTATTATCTAATTGCTTTATTCTCTTGATTTCCTTAATTGAAAAAGCAGCAAGGCACTACTGTGAGATAGCTGAATGCATTGGGTAAACGAATAACATAAGGCATATATGTGCAGCCACCAATCAGCAGCTCCTGAGTCTACCTAGGTATCCTTTTAAACAAAAAGGATATCAAGAGAACAAAACAAATTAGATAACAGAAGTAAATTGGAAAGTTGTTTAAATTCACATGCTCTATCTCAAACAAGAAAAAAAATATTTTTTTTTTGGTTTCACGCCCCTTTAAACAAGCACTAGATTCTTTTCTGACAAATTTCAATATTTTCTATAATTTGTCGGCCTCCTATATTGGGCCGGATTATAAGTGGTGCTCTAATTAGTGCTTTCTCTCACACACAAACACCACCAAAAGTAAAAAAATATGCATGAGCGAAAGCTGACAAACTCTAACTTCAGGACTTTTGATATCGCGACCGTGCTAACTTGCGCAAACTAGGAAAAACCTAACACTTATCGCTAGCACATTAACCCGACATGAGTTAAACCTACATACCTACATATATATATAAAAAGGAGTAACCTTTAAACCAGCACAAGCTCATAAAGAAAAAAGCCTAAATAGAAGAGTTTGACCCATCAAACAGACACGAAACAGTGCTTACGCTACTATATCTGCGGATAGCAGTCATCTTTGAGATTCTGTTTCATATTCAGCTTGTCTCTTTTTGCTTTTGCATGACGGCTATTATTGACTCTTTCCTCCGCAACTTCAACAAACAAAGACAACTGCCTTTGCAGGATATAAACTTGACATTTGAGCCATACAGAGTACAGGTTTTCACCTTGTGCGGGGACGGTATATGTGTTATATTATTATTTTTCTTCAGTTTGGTGCCGTAATGATATATTTTATGTTTAGGCAATAAACGGTATATACTGTTTCGTGTCTGTTTGATGGGTCAAACTCTTCTTTTCAGCCATTTTTTCTTTATGAGCTTGTGCTGGTTTAAAGGGACAGTCTACACCAGATTTTTTTTTGTCTCAAAAGATAGATAATCCCTTTATTCCCCATTCCCAAGTTTTGCATAACCAACACAGTTATATTTACATACTTTGTACCTCTGTGATTATCTTGCATCTAAGCCTCTGCAAACTGCCCCTTTATTTTAGTTCTTTTGACAGACTTGCAGTTTAGCCAGTCAGTGCTGGCTCCCAGGTAGCTTCACGTGCATGATTATTATTATTATTATTAATATTATTATCGGTTATTTGTAGAGTGCCAACAGATTCTGCAGCGCTATAAACAAATGCGGAGTACAACAAAACAATTATATGGATCAAATGAGTAGAGGGCCCTGCCAAGAGTTGCACTGTTGTAGTCAGCTCTTAAGAAGGTGATCTACAAGCAGCTGGACTCTTAGGCTTACATGCTAAGGGGGTTCAGGGGATAGCGATGGAGGAGAGGAACTGGTATAAAGAAAGGTTAGCATAGGTTGTATGCATTCCTGAACAGTAGAGTCTTTAGGGAGCTTTCAAAACTAGGGGAGAGTCTTGTGGAGCAGGGCAGAGAGTTCCACAAGATGGGAGCCAGTCTGGAGAAGTTCTGTAAATGGGAGTGTGATGAGGTAACAAGAGAGGAGGAGAGTATGAGGTCATGAGCATAGCGAAGGAGACGGGAGGGAGAGTGTCTGGAGACAAGGTCTGAGATATAGGTGGGAGCAGTGCATTTGAGGGCTTTGTATGTCAGAGTGAGAATTTTGTGTTTGATCCTAGAGGCAAGAGGAAGCCAGTGAAGGGATTGGCAGAGAGGTGCAGCAGATGAAGAGCGACGTGTTAGGAAGATGAGCCTGGCAGAGGCATTCATTATGGATTGTAAAAGAGCTAGGCGGCAGGTGGGGAGACCAGAGAGGACAGAATTGCAGTAATCGAGGCGGGAAAGGATGAGAGAGTGGATTAAAATCTTAGTTTTGTCTTGTGTAAAGAAGTGTCTAATTTTAGAGATGTTTTTAAGGTGGAAGCGGCAGGCTTTAGCCAAGGACTGAATGTGAGGAGTGAAAGAAAGATCTGAGTCAAATGTGACCCCGAGACATTGGGCATGCGGGGTTGGGTTAATGATGGAGTTGTCGACAGTTATAGAGAGATTGGGGGTGGAGATTTTAGAAGAAGGGTGCAATAAGGAGCTCAGTTTTGGAGAGATTTAGCTTGAGGTAGTGAGAGGACATCCAGGAAGAGATGTGAGAAAGACAGTTAGTGACACGGTTAGCAAGGAAGGAGATAGGTCTGGTGCAGAGAAGTAGATTTGGGTGTCATCGGCATACAAATGATATTGAAAACCATGGGACTTTATTAGGGAATCTAGTGATGACGTATAGAGAGCCTTGCGGTACTCCAACAGAAAGTGGTGATGAGGCAGAGGAGGCCCCAGAGAAGGCTACACTAAAGGTACGGTTTGACAGGTAGGAAGAGAGCCACGAGAGGGCTGTGTCACAGATGCCGAAGGATTGGAGGGTTTGGAGCAAAATAGGGTGGTCAACAGTGTCCAAAGCTGCGGACAGATCAAGGAGGATAAGCAGAGAAAAGTGGCCTTTTGATTTTGCTGTAAGTAGGTCGCTGGTAACCTTAACAATAGCTGTCTCTGTGGAGTGATGGGGACTAAATCCAGATTGCAGTGGGTCAAGGAGGGAGTTTGATGTAAGGAAATGGGATAGGCGTGCATATACTAGTTTTTCAAGAAGCTTTGAGGCAAGAGGGAGGAGGGAAATAGGGTGGTAGTTGGATGGGGAAGTAGAATCAAGGGGAAGTTTTTTGAGGATAGGTGTGACAAGTGCATGTTTCAGAGATGAGGGAAATATACCGGTGCTGAGGGAGAGGTTGAAAATTTGTGTTAGTATAGGGTTAATGGTAGCAGAGAGGGAGGGGAAGAGCTTTGAGGGGATAGGGTCAAGGGGACAGGTAGTGAGGTGAGAGCACAGTATAAGTGCCGAAACTTCTTCCTCAGTAGCAGGGGAGAATGAGCTAAGTTTAAGGTCATGTGGGTTGGGGTTGATTGAGAGCATTTGAGGGGGTGAGAGAATGGAATTATGTTGAGAGCTGATTTCGTTTCTGATGGAGTCGATTTTGTAAATGAAGTGGCTGGCAAAGTCTTGAGCTAACAGAGAAGTTGTATTAGGAGGTGAGAGAGGGCAGAGAAGAGTATTGAAAGTGCAGAACAGAGGTTTTGGGTTTGAAGAAAGATTAGAGATAAGAGTAGAGAAGTAGTGTTGCTTATGGAGATTATGGGCAGAATAGTAGGAGTTCAAGATGAATTTGTAATGAAGAAAATCAG
Organism: Bombina bombina; assembly: GCF_027579735.1. Lineage (NCBI taxonomy): Eukaryota > Metazoa > Chordata > Amphibia > Anura > Bombinatoridae > Bombina > Bombina bombina. Next base: position 901,595,653 of record NC_069503.1, read on the forward strand.
CTGAATTCCGAGATTTTCTCCAGTGCCTCTCAGCAGTATGGAAACATCTGTGTAGGTATCGTCTCAGAGGAGTATGCCAAGGCTGAGGATGAGTGTGTGATTTCCAAGCTATGGTAAGAGGGGCCAGATTGTCAAGGACAGATGTAAGGGTATAATTATAGTGGCAGATAGATTGGTCAGGGCAGGAAAAGGAAGAAAAGGATGAGAGGAGAGGCTCAAGGGAATTAGCAAGCTGTTGCTGATCTAATGACATAATGCTTCTGTGAAGTTTGGTGTGAGGAGTAGAAGGAGGGAGAGTTGTAGGGAGGGATGATATGTTGAAAGCAAGGAGATGGTGGTCAGAAAGAGGAAAGGGGGAGTCTGTGAAGTTTGAGAGAGTGCATCGATAGCTGAAGATCAGGTCAAGGGAGTGACCATCTGTGTGAGTGGGAGAATCAGTCCATTGTGACAAACCGAAAGAGGAAGTGAGTTGCAGAAGTTGTTTTGCAGAGGAGGTAGTGGGATTGTCAAGAGGGATGTTGAAGTCACCAAGAATGAGGGCAGGGGTGTCTGAAGAAAGGAAATAAGGTAGCCAGGCAGTCAAGTGATCTAGAAATTGAGTTGAGGCGCCAGGGGGTCGGTATATGACTGCAACACTTATAGAGAGAGGAGAGAATAAGCGAATCATGTGGGTTTCGAATGAGGAAAATGTGAGGGAAGAGATGGGTTTTACTTGTTGAAAGGTGCAACGAGAGGAAAGTAAAATACCTACACCACCTCCTTGTCTATTACCAGACCTAGGAGTGTGGCTGAAGTGGAGACCCCCGTGTGACAGAGCAGCAGTGGATGCTGTGTCTAGAGGAGAGAGCCAGGTTTCTGTGAGGGCCAGAAGGTTGAGGGAGCGAGAGAAAAAGAGGTCAGGTATAGAAGTGAAGGGCATGAGCACAGTGTTTTCTATATGAAACACATGAACTAACACCCTCTAGTGGTGAAAAACTGTTAAAATGCATTCTGAAAAGAGGCGGCCATTAAGGTCTAAGAAATTAGCATATGAACCTCCTAGCTTAAGCTTTCAACTAAGAATACCAAGAGAACAAAGCAAAATTGGTGATAAAAATAAATTGGAAAATTGTTTAAAATTACATGTCCTATCTGAATCATGAAAGTTTATTTTGGACTAGATTGTCCCTTTAAAATTTTTTCTTTTTTTTCAATATTAATTGTTCTGAGAACCTCCTTGCACCAGATGAAATTTTAATTTAATTTCATCTGTGCTCAATATAAATTACATCCTGGTACAGCTGGTTTGTTTAATCATATATATATATATATATATATATATATATATATATATATATATATATATATATATATATATATATATATATATATATATATAGTATATATGTGTGTGTGTATGTGTGTATACAAAAATATTTACGTGTTTATTTTTTCAAACATGTATACACATATAAACATATAAATACATATGTATACATACATAGACATATATAGAAATGCATTGGAGCCCTTTGCAGTCAAGTAGATGAAAACATGTAAAAGCATATTTATGCAATATTCATGCTTAATAAAGTGTTATAGTGTGTTTTTACTGTAAATATTTCACATTCCAAATTCCAATGTTCTGTATATAGCAGAATATGTTCTATGTATTTTAAATAGATATTCCAAATATATATCAGTATTTAGCTATACCTGTATATAATTGTATATATATATAGTATATATATATGTATATATATATATGCAGTTAAATACATAACCATATACCATATACATTTAAACCCTTATAAATATTTTTTATTAATATTTATATAACTAATTTTAATCAGATAGTGCTTATATGAGTGTAGCAGTATATTTTAATGTATTTATATTGTATTTGGTAAAACTTTTGTTTTAGCCATTACCCTTTATGCAAGGTTTTCAGTCTCGCTAACCCGACGCACGTTAAATTCCATTGCACTCAAGTGAACGTGTTTACTTGTAATACGCGTGCCGACTAACATTTTCTTATACTGCTAGTGTGTAAACGTTAGCGCGCCACTTGTAACCTTACCCATAATTTGACATTTGGGGACAACTGCTAAGGAAAGCTATAAGGATAAAGTAGCTTTTTATATGATAAAATTTGGGTCCAGAAGCTGCTTATAACTCAAAGGGTATGAATATCAAACAGAATATATTTGTGTGGATAATACATTAGCAAAATTACTGGCTGTTGTAATTTATTGTAAAGATAGAATTCTGGCTGTATAAAATGTACTGGATTCATTCAAGCCTACCGCAGCTTGGACCTTGTCTAAAGCTTTTGGAAGGAGCTAATGCTGAATATTGTTTAACATGTGCCCTTGAATAGTTTTGCAAAGGCATTTGAATTATATAAAATAATTAGTTACAAACATATTACATTTTTATGTAATAAAATGAATACTAACCAACTGCTTGATTTAGTTCATACATTTTTATTGTGCGGTTGTCATTCCATGTCTGTTCCTTATTTCATACTCATTAAATTTTCAATAAATTAATCATTTATTTTAAATGTTAAAAAAAGTGTTTATAATAAGAACAGTCAAACACTGGAATTTACTGTTCAGGAATGCAGTGACTGCTGATACAGTACATAACTTTGAAAATTGCACATTTATTTTTGATCCAATTAAAAGATAAAATAAATATTTTTTATAAAATTTCTGTAAATGGTTCTGATCCCTAGATGGATAAAATAATTTATTGTAATTCATTGCTGTTAATTAAATGGGGATCGTATCTTCAAGGCTCATTGGAGATCTGTTGCGTCTTGTGTTATTCAACCTCATCTAATATATTACTAAGGTCAGATCACAGGGAAACTCTGAATTACTGAAATAGCACAAATAAAGGTGGTTCCAGGGAATTATGATTAAATGCAAAATAAATATTGGGGGTTTGCTAGACACAACAAGCACAATTTAATGATTAAATGCTCACTCTTGAGTACCAAGAACAATAATTGTTTTCTACAATCTGTAATATTTATTAATATTTAAGGCTAGATTACAAAGTTGCCCGTTTGCGAGCCAACCAAAAATAACCAGCCGTTACAAGATCAGATCTCTAGTTAATTTTATAAATGTGCTCCAAAACTACACTGTAGTATAGTTTATTATAAAAGATAAATGGTAGATTTTTTTTTTTTAATAACTGCACTAGGCAGTATTTTGGGCGTAAAGTTGGCAGGAATGGGGTGTTAGGGAAAAAAATGGCACTAAAAAGTGCCTTTACATTGCGGTCTAGGGGAACTGTGTGTTCCCAGTAAATATATATGTATATGCTTATATACATATGTATTTATATGTTAATGTGTGTATATACACATATTTACACACATATATATATATGTATATAAGCATATACATATATATTTACAATTTGCTGCCATCACTGTGCGACTTACCCCCTTCGCTGCTCTAGTTCTCATGAATTCAACTTTCATGATTCGGATAGAGCATGTAATTTTAAACAACTTTGAAATTTACTTCTGTTATCAAATTTGATTTATTCTCTTGTTATCTTTTATTGAAGATTAAAACTAGGTAGGCTCATAAGAGCTTAGGAGTGTGCACGTGTCTTTAGTGCTCTTTGGCAGAAGTGTTTTGCAAAATTGTATAACAAAGCTACAAATAATGTTGCAAAACACTAGTGAAGGGGTTTAAGGGATATGAAACCCAAATGTGTTCTTTCATGATTCAATGCAATTTAAAGCAACTTTCTAATTTACTTCTAGGGGTCGATTTATGAAAGTGTGAGCGGACATTATATGATGTAGCATATCATGTCCGCCGCACATCGATAAATGTCGACAGCATACGCTGTCTGCATTTATCATTGCACAAGGAGTTCTTGTGAACTGCTTGTGCAATGCCGCCCCCTGCAGCTTTGCGGCTAATTGGCCACTAGCAGGGGGTGTCAAACAGCCCGATCGTATAGGATCGGGCGGATTGATGTCCGCAGCCTCAGAGCAGGCGGACAAGTTATGGAGCAGCGGTCTTTAGGCCGCTGCTTCATAACTGCTGTTTCCGGCGAGCCTGAGCCATTCGGAGCTTGATAATTCGGCCCCTAATTATCATTTTTGTCTTTGTTTTCTTTGTATCTTTATTTGAAAAAGTAGGAATGCAATTTTAGGAGCCGGCTCATTTGGGACAAATGTAGCCACCAAACAGCAAGAGCTATCCAGGGTGCTTTTTGAAAAAAATATACCAAGAGAAGGAAGAAAAATTGATAATTAGAAAGTTAAGACCAAAGAAATGTAAAGTAGACATGCGCAATTCGTTTCGGCCGAATTTAGTTTTCCAATTACTACCAATAGCCCTTAAAATTGCCTTTTGTAGGGCATTGCCCTAAAGTTAACAGTTTTTTTGCCAATAAATGAAACCAAATACCACCTAACATACAACCTTACCCCCCATTCCCCCAACCCCCTAAAATAAAAAAAACCTAACTAAAGAAAAAAATAATCTACCCATTGCCCCGAAAAGGGCATTTGTATGGGCATTGCCCTTAAAAGGACATTCAACTCTTTTACAGCCCATTAAAAATAAAAAAAAAGCCCTAATCTAAAAAAAAAACACCCGAAAAATAATAATTGCAGGTCCGGCATCTTTTATCTTCATGGCGGAGGCGGAGCAGTAGGTGGATTTATTTTTATTTTGGGGGGTTGTGGGGTTGTAATGTTAGGGGGTATTTGGTTTAATTTATTGGCAAAGGAGCTGTTAACTTTAGGGCAATGCCCTACAAAAGGCCCTTTTAAGGGCTATTGGTAGTTTATTATAGATTAGGGTTTTATTTATTTTGGGGTGTTTTGTTTTTAAACGGGGGTATTGGAATAGGAATCATTTTGAAGGGGTTTTCAACATAAAGTATCATATACTTCATGAATGAAAGTCCCCTTTATTTGTTTCAATAGGCAGTCCTAGCGTTTCAAAAACCCTAGGGTTGACTTTCACTTTAACCCCTATAGTTGCATGGGTGTCATATATGTTACCATGAACCAAGAACCATTTGAAAAGCACAAAAATAATTACTACAATAGCATCAACTTTGGAAGAGTTAAATATTTGTATGTTTGTTTTTTTGTGACAAAGCAGTTTTGCTGGATAGAATGGAAGGTGTTTCGTAGAACATGCAGTCATTAACAAGGACTGAATTCATAAAAACTCTATTGCTCACGTGAAGTATCTTATCTCTTTGTATCTCGCTACTGCAAAACTGATGAAGTTGTCCCAGTTTTTTCTTTGACTTTTGATTTTTTTTTATTTTTTTTTTGCAAATGCTATAGCCATGTGCTTTTTCACAAATTTGCTGTATTTTTGGCATCTATTAAAAACACAAAATAAGCAGCTCCTTTAACAAACAAAATAACGAACCAATGCATGCAATACAAAAATCGAGTTGATTCATTCAATCCGATTAAGAGAGTTATACGTTAAAAGTTGTTAATGATTTTCTGCAGTTGGCTTCAAATTTAGAGTTTTACAATATTCAACCGCAATCCAACAATGTACTTCTCAGTTCATTCCTGTATGAAAGCTTTCATTTTTTTAACACTAACTTTTACTTTAAATGTATTTAAGTTTAAACTGCTGTTCAATTGCTAATCTGCTACCCTAAAGATATTCCCCATAGCAAGGAGAATTTTGTGTTGACAAACCATTAATGTCAAAATTCAAAAACAGAATAACCCCCTGTAAAAAAAATTTTAGTCACCAATCAGCAAGCGCTACCCATAGGGTTGCCAGGTGTCCTCCACAAAAATACTGGACACCCAACAAATAAATGTGTGTGCGCGCGTGCGTGTGTGTATATATACAGTATATATATATATATATATATACATACACACACACACACACGGGGTGGGTATATAAATAAATATATATATATATATATATATATATATATATATATATATATATATATATTATAATATTATCATGAAGTGTATTCAAATATTTAACTTTAGTGTCCCTTTAAACAGTGTTTCAGTATATGAAAACTTGTCAACGTTATGCAGTGTATTATGTTCATTAAAAGTGTATATTTACTCTCAGAAGGTGATTCCTTTATTATGAATGTGCAAATACTCAGCATTATGTACCCAATATATATTATACATATACAATTAAATATACTTATATAAATTGTATATGTATATATATATATATATATATATATATATATATATACATATATATACATATACACACACATAACACACACAAATATATATATATATATATATATATATATATATGTCTGGGTGATGGTCTGGTCTGGATGGTGGTGGTGATATAACAATTATTAAAAAAGACAGTCACATTCACATTATCACATACCTCATTGTTTTATTAATACTGAATAATGTGACAGCTAAGTCAGTCTGTCTCACTGTCTGAGTTCTCTCAGTCCCTCCCTAACAGCAGAGTTATTATTATCACTCAGACATTATTATTTCCAAATTCAAATTCACAATTTTTCCCAAGGGAGGGAAGCAGACTAGCAGGGCAGCACGCACTAACTTGTTATTGCTGGGCTGGCTCTGTCTGTACTCAGTCACTCAAACTCTCTCTCTGCCTCTGCGGCGCCTGCAGGCAATGATGACCAGTACTGAGCTGAGAGCGGGTCTTCTCTGGCGTGATGACGTCACGCTCACGTGACCCGCATGATCACGTGACGAGTTGGTCCGGCCCACAGGCAGAAGACTCTGCAGCCAGTGCAGCCAGTAATAAGTTACGGGGGTTACGGCAGGCAGCGCAGAGAGAGGCCCCGACTCAACTCCGGCTCCGCACACTGCTGTCAGGGTCAGAAAGATGATGATCCGATCAGCTGAGCAGAGCCTGAGTTGAGAGACACACGGGCTATTAGCTATTGCTAAACAGGGGCTGGACTTGTTGTGTTGGGTTACGGCCGGTAAAGCAGCTAGCAGCCAGGCATAAAAAAATGTAAAGAACACTGCAAAGGCTATGTCTGTTTTTTTTTAAATAAAATTACCGGGCAGTAGCCTGAAATACCGGACAGTCCGGTCTAATAACGGACACCTGGCAACCCTAGCTACCCAGGGTGCTAAAACAAAAATGGGCTGGCTCCTAAGATTTCATTCCTGCTTTTTAAATAAAGATAGCAAGAAAATATAGAAAAAATGATAATAGGAGTAAATTACAAAGTTGCTTAAAATTACATGCTCTATCTGAATCATGAAAGAAAAAAAATTGGTTTTCATATCCCTTTAATAAATACTGAATTTTTCTATTTTCAATGCAGATTTATATATCACAATTATTATTTTGATACAAAGGACCAGTTTCAAACAATGCTGCACACAGTGGGAATGTTTAGTTTCAATTTCTAAAACCCAGACCCGCCATCGCCCACAAATGAATTCACCTCCCTTTACCAGAAAGCCTGCAAGAAATCTTGGGACGTATGGTATTGGTAACCTGCAACACTGAATGCCATAACTTTAAAGGGACAGTAAACACCTTGTAATTACAAGATAATTTTTGTTGTTTTGCTATAGAATAACAAATCAGCTAAGTCTAATGTTTTTAAAACAAATTAACATCTGTTTGCTGCAATTGTTTTTCAATAGCTAAACTCCACCCTCAACTTGCCTTTGGAGGAGCCGATTGGGGCTTGAGTTTTTGGACAACAAGGCTAGCCATGGTCTTGTTTCCAGTCATCTGTTAAAAGGGACAGGGAACCCCAAAATTTTATTTCATGATTTGGATTGAACAATTTTAAACAACTTTAAAATTTACTTCTATTATCAAATTTACTTCATTATCTGGTTATCTTTTGCTGAAGGAACAGCATTGCACTATGGGCAGCTAGCTGGACACATCTAGTTAGCTATTCATAAGAGACAATTTTGTGTACGCACGAAATCAGCAGCTAGCTCCCACTAATGTAGGATATGTGCGTATTCTTATTCAACAAAGGATTCCAAGAGAACAAAGCACATTTGAAAATAGAATTGAATTTAGAAGTGTCTTAAAATGACATGCTCTATCTGAATCATGAAATATAAATTCGGCTTTCCTATCCCTTTAAAACCAATTAGGGAAATATACGTAGCAGAATGTCTCTTAATTATATGAAAAGGGTGTAAAATAAATAATGCATAGTTGTTTTCTATGCATAACTTAACATCTTATATTAAAATTTCAACGTGTTTACTGTCTTTTTAAAGATGCTGAAGGTGTAGGTTTATTTAGAGAAGTGATGGCACATTCAATTTACAGGGTAACTCAGAAGAAGCGCTTAAGATTTGCAACGTATCGGCAGCTCTGCGATTTATAACCAAGAAAATAGTTCTAGCACATTATATAGTGCTCTTTCACATGCATGATAGAACATTTTTACGTTCTATGTCTTTTTAAACTGTTTCTTGTCACTTTCCTAAAACTGCTTTAAATAAATTGTACAAATTAATAACCCAATATTAAAAAATAAAACAAAGAAAAAAAATCTTAATTGCTAAAAGATGATTTTATTGTACAGTTTGCAGGATGAAATGAGCATAATTAGAATCTGACTGTTATCTAAAACCCTTTACAACAGACTTGTAGAAAAAAAAGACATGCCAGCAATTACAGCAACAGTTTTAATCACTGTCCTCAAATGACTCTTTTTGTTATAGAATTAATACTCCATCTGTGTGAACCATTTGGTGCAGATACTAAAGCGGTGAGACTAGAAGGATCCAAAAAAGAAAAATGTGCCACATACTTAATAGAAGTTTACTTTGGAGTGATTAGAGACCACCGTCAAACCAAACCTTGCTTTGCCAATAACTGGAAAATATCCCCTGAATTTTGTGCATTTAGTCAATAGGTAGTAACTTTTAATAATACTATTAAGATATTAAAAAGTCAATATCAAACAGTTAACATATTTCTTAGAAATGTAATCCATCAAATGTACTGTATGATAACAATGGGGTAGATTCAATAAACCCATTTGTGAAAGTAATGTTTTGTGGAAAAATATGTTGTAACATCACAACTAATAAAGATTTGTACCAGCCTCTCATAACCACAACAAGTTGTAAGACACTCTCCATTATGATCAAAGGACTTGCATTTGTCCTGTAACAAATTACTTTTTGTTCCACTGTTGACACACCTTATAGAACAAATTAATTCAAATGGAAAAAATACTACATTTATAAAGCAAAACACTAACTTGTGAAAAAAGAAAAATGTGAAAACAATTAAAAGAGTTTAAAGGAAAAAATAAAAATGAGGCAACCTTGTTATTTTTTTTTTTTTTTTTAATAGTCTTTATTCAGAAATTGCACTACAGAACACATGCTCATTCACATTTACAGTACATTTATGAGGTATACAGTGTCTCTTAAGAAAGTAGTAGAGCTGACTGAATGCTTAACAAAGGATATTGAGTTTAACTTAAAAGGTTGCTGAAAAAACATATGTGGATATGACATACTCCGCACTCCAACATACAATAAAGTGTATACTTCTGACATCAAAAAATAAAGGTTTGATCTAGAATGTTTAATATCAATATATGTTAGTATATATATAATATGAAACATGTGAAATATTAATAAACATATTTATCTGTTAGAATGGTAAACGTCTCTGAATGATGCCTCATTTTTGAATAATAAACAAGTAGGTTAATAAATTAAGTCCCTAAACCATTAGAGGGGTCACCTTTGGGCCCCTGTATTCTTATACATCTTAAGGAGAGATTTCTATTGTAACACAACATTTATTAAAGAACATTTTAAATTGAATGTATATTTAAAAACTTAATGGTCACTCATGGACCTTAGTAAAGATGTAATAGGATATCTGAAAAGTTATAGAAGCGGAACTATTTGATTATGTATCACATAACACAAGGGGGGTAGTTATCAAGCCGTCTACTTTACCTGCCTTCGCCGGTTCAATACGCCCGCCTAAGCTCGCCTACCATCGCCGCCGCGGACCTGCAAAATCTTGCCTAAATTATCAATAAAGCTGTCAAAAAGCCGCGCACCAAGTACGGGGCGATGAGCAGCGGATTGTGAGAGTTATCACTCATCCGATCTCGCTGCTCTTCGGCTTTTCTACAGCTTTATTGATAAGCTGTCACTAAGCACCCACACTAAACTACACTGTTCTACCCCCTATACCGGCACCCCCGGAGCCCCCCGCAACTTAATAAAGTTATTAACCCCTAAACCGCCGCTCCTAGACCCCGCCGCAACTCTTATAAATGTATTAATCCCTAAACCGCCGCTCCCGGACACCGCCGCCACTTACATTATACCTAGTAACCCCTATCCTGCCCCCCTATACCGCCGCCACCTATAATAAAGTTATTAACCCCTACCCTGCGGATCCCGGACCTCGCCGCAACTAAATAAATAGTTTAACCCCTAAACCGCCGCTCCCGGACCCCGCCGCAACCTATATTAAACTTATTAACCCCTAATCTGCCCCCCCTACACCGTCGCCACCTATAATAAATTTATTAACCCCTATCCTGCCCCCCCTATACTGCCGCAACCTATAATACATTTATTAACCCCTATCCTGCCCCCCCTACACCGCCACCACTGTAATAAAATTATTAACCCCTAAACCTAAGTCTAACACTAACCCTAACACCCCCCTAACTTAAATATTAATTAAATAAATCTAAATAATATTTCTCTTATTATCTAAATTAATCCTATTTAAAACTAAATACTTACCTTTAACATAAACCCTAATATAGCTACAATATAAATAATAATTATATTGTAGCTATTTTAGGATTTATTTTTATTTAACAGGCATCTTTCAATTTATTTTAACTAGGTACAATAGCTGTTAAATAGTTATTAACTATTTAATAGCTACCTAGCTAAAATAAAGAAAAATTTAACCTAAGTTACAATTACACCTAACACTACACTATACTTTAATAAATTATTCCTATTTAAAACTAAATACTTACCTGTAAAATAAACCCTAAGATAGCTACAATATAATTAATAATTACATTGTAGCTATTTTAGGATTTATATTTATTTTACAGGTAACTTTGTATTTATTTTAGCTAGTTAGAATAGTTATTAAATAGTTAATAACTATTTAATAACTACCTAGCTAAAAGAAATACAAAATTACCTGTAAAATAAATCCTAACCTAAGTTACAATTAAACCTAACACTACACTATCATTAAATTAATTAAATAAATTACCTACAAATAACTACAATTAAATTAAATAAACTAACTAAAGTACAAAAAATAAAAAAAGCTAAGTTACAAAAAATAAAAAAAATAAGTTACAAACATTTAAAAAATATTGCAAAAATGTTATGCTACTTACACCTAATCTAAGCCCCCTAATAAAATAACAAAGCCCCCCAAAATAAAAAAAATGCCCTACCCTATTCTAAATTAAAAAGTTACCAGCTCTTTTACCTTACCAGCCCTTAAAAGGGCCTTTTGCGGGGCATGCCCCAAAGAATTCTGCTCTTTTGCCTGTAAAATAAAAATACAACCCCCCCAACATTAAAACCCACCACCCACATACCCCTAATCTAACCCAAACCCCCCTTAAATAAACCTAACACTACCCCCCTGAAGATCATCCTACCTTGAGTCGTCTTCAGCCAGCCGACCACCGATGGAACCGAAGAGGAGATCCGGAGCGGCAGAAGTCATCATCCAAGGGGCGCTGAAGAAGTCTTCCATCTGATGAAGTCATCATCCAGGCGGTGCTGAAGAGGTCTTCCAACCGGGCGATGTCTTCTTCCAAGCGGCATCTTCAATCTTCTTTCTTCCGGATCCATCTTCATCCCGCCGACGCGGAACATCCTTCTTCCCCAACGGACTAACAACGAATGAAGGTTCCTTTAAGGAACGTCATCCAAGATGGCGTCCCTTCAATTCCGATTGGCTGATAGGATTCTATCAGCCAATCTGAATTAAGGTAGGAAAAATCTGATTGGCTGATTGAATCAGCCAATCAGATTGAAGTTCAATCCGATTGGCTGATCCAATCAGCCAATCAGATTGAGCTCGCATTCTATTGGCTGATCGGAACAGCCAATAGAATGCGAGCTCAATCTGATTGGCTGAAGACGACTCAAGGTAGGATGATCTTCAGGGGGGTAGTGTTAGGTTTATTTAAGGGGAGTTTGGGTTAGATTAGGGGTATGTGGGTGGTGGGTTTTAATGTTGGGGGGTTGTATTTTTATTTTACAGGCAAAAGAGCAGAATTCTTTGGGGCATGCCCCGCAAAAGGCCCTTTTAAGGGCTGGTAAGGTAAAAGAGCTTTGAACTTTTTTAATTTAGAATAGGGTAGAGCATTTTTTTATTTTGGGGGGCTTTGTTATTTTATTAGGGGGCTTAGATTAGGTGTAAGTAGCTTAAAATTGTTGTAATATTTTTTAAATGTTTGTAACTTATTTTTTTTATTTTTTTGTAACAGCTTTTTTTATTTTTTTGTACTTTAGTTAGTTTATTTAATTTAATTTAGTTGTAGTTATTTGTAGGTAATTTATTTAATTAATTTAATGATAGTGTAGTGTTAGGTTTAATTGTAAATTAGGTTAGGACTTATTTTACAGGTAATTTTGTATTTATTTTAGCTAGGTAGTTATTAAATAGTTAATAACTATTTAATAACTATTCTAACTAGCTAAAATAAATACAAAGTTACCTGTAAAATAAATATAAATCCTAAAATAGCTACAATGTAATTATTAATTATATTGTAGCTATCTTAGGGTTTATTTTACAGGTAAGTATTTAGTTTTAAATAATTTATTAAAGTATAGTTTAGTGTTAGGTGTAATTGTAACTTAGGTTAGTTTTTATTTTACAGGTAAATTTCTCTTTATTTTAGCTAGGTAGCTATTAAATAGTTAATAATTATTTAATAGCTATTGTACCTAGTTAAAATAAAAATAAATCCTAAAATAGCTACAATATAATTATTATTTATATTGTAGCTATATTAGGGTTTATTTTAAAGGTAAGTATTTAGTTTTAAATAGGATTAATTTAGTTAATAAGAGAAATATTATTTAGATTTATTTAATTAATATTTAAGTTAGGGGGGTGTTAGGGTTAGTGTTAGACTTAGGTTTAGGGGTTAATAATTTTATTACAGTGGTGGCGGTGTAGGGGGGGGCAGGATAGGGGTTAATAAATTTATTATAGGTGGCGACGGTATAGGGGGGCAGGATAGGGGTTAATAGGTATAATGTAGGTGGCGGCGGGGTCCGGGAGCGGCGGTTTAGGGGTTAACATATTTATTATAGTGGCGGTGGGCTCCGGAGCAGCAGTTTAGGGGTTAACATATTTATTATAGTGGCAGTGGGCTCCGGGAGCGGCGGTTTAGGGGGTAATAACTTTATTTGCGGCGGTGTAAGGGGGGCAGATTAGGGGTGTTTAGACTCGTGGTAGGGTGTTAGGTGTAGAAACTACCATAGGAATCAATGGGATGTCTGGCAGCAGTGAACATGAACTTTCGGTATGGTCAGACTCCCATTGATTCCTATGGGATCCGCCGCCTCCAGGGCGGCGGTTTGAAAATCAGGTCTGCTGGGCCAGCAAAGTGCCGAGCGTACCTGCTAGTTTTTTTATACCTAGCAAAAGTAGTCAGATTGTGCCGCACTTGTGTGCGGAACATCTGTAGTGACGTAAGAATCGATCTGTGTCGGACTGAGTCCGGCGGATCGAAGCTTACGTCACTAAATTCTACTTTTGACGGTATCTAGGGCTTGATAACTAAGGCGAATCAGCCTCGCCACAAATACGCTGTGGAATTCCAGCGTATTTGAGGTTGACGGCTTGATAACTAGGGGCCAATATCATGATCAGTTTTGATTGAATAAAGATTATAATTGTGGTATTTTGCGAGGGAAAACGTGCAATAATACTCTGTGCAGAATTAAAATTGCCAGAGTATATTCGTATGTGGGGGGGGGGGGGTAGGAGCTTAAAACATTCGGCTAGATTTAGAGTTTGGCGTTAGCCGTCAAAAGCAGCATTAAGGGGTCCTAACGCTGCTTTTGACCGCCCGCTGGTATTTATAGTCAGGCAGGAAAGGGTCTACCGCTCACTTTCTTTCTGCGACTCGAGGCTACCGCAGATCCCCTTACGTCAATTGCGTATCCTATCTTTTCTGTGGGATTTGCCTATCGCTGGTATTTAGAGTCTTGGAAGAAGTGAGCGGTAGACCCTCTACCGACAAGACTCCAGCCGCAAAAAAAAGTCAGTAGTTAAGAGCTTTATGGGCTAACACCGGAACATAAAGCTCTTAACTACTGTGCTACAAAGTACACTAACACCCATAAACTACCTATGTACCCCTAAACCGAGGCCCCTCTAATAAAAAATTTTAACCCCTAATCTGACGACCGGACACCGCCGCCACCTACATTATAGCTATGAACCCCTAATCTGCTGCCCCTAACATCGCCGACACCTATATTATATTTATTAACCCCTAATCTGCCCCCCCAATGTCGCTGCCACCTAACTACAATTATTAACCCCTAATCTGCTGCCCCCAACGTCGCGCCACCTAACTACAATTATTAACCCCTAATCTGCCGAACGGACCTCGCCGCCACTATAATAAATGTATTAACCCCTAAACCGCCGCACTCCCGCCTCGCAAACACTATAATAAATTCTATTAACCCCTAATCTGCCCTTCCTAACATCGCCGCCACCTACCTACAATTATTAACCCCTAATCTCCCGCCCGCAACGTCGCCACTACTATAATAAATGTATTAACCCCTAAACCTAAGTCTAACCCTAACACCCCCCTAACATAAATATAATTTAAATAAAACGAAATAATATTCCAATAATTAAATAAATTAATCCTATTTAAAAATAAATACTTACCTATCAAATAAACCCTAATATAGCTACAATATAACTAATAGTTATATTGTAGCTATTTTAGGATTTATATTTATTTTACAGGCAACTTTGTATTTATTTTAACTAGGTACAATAGCTATTAAATAGTTATTAACTATTTAATAGCTACCTAGTTAAAATAATTACATAATTACCTGTAAAATAAATCCTAACCTAAGTTACAATTAAACCTAATACTACACTATCATTAAATTAATTAAACAAATTAACTACAATTACCTACAATTATATTTAATTAAATAAACTAATCTATAATACAAAAAAACACTAAATTATAGAAAATAAAAAAATATTACAAGAAGTTTAAACTAATTACACCTAATCTAAGCCCCCTAATAAAATAATAAAGCCCCCAAAATAAAAAAAATGCCCTACTCTATTCTAAATTACAAAGTAATCTGCTCTTTTACCTGTAAAAAAAAAATACAACCCCCCACATTAAAACCCACCACCCACATACCCCTACTCTAACCCACCTAATCCCTCCTTAAAAAAAACCTAGCACTAACCCCCTGAAGATCTCCCTACCTTGAGCCGTCTTCACCCAGCCAAGCCGAATTCTTTATCCAATCCGGGCGATGTGGTCCTCCATCCGGGCGAAGTCTTGATCCAAGCGGCAAAGAAGAGGTCCTCCATCCGGGCGATGTCTTCCTTCAAGCTGCATCTTCTATCTTCTTTCTTCCGGCTCCATCTTCAGACCACCGACGCGGAACATCCACCTTCCCCGACGGACTAACGACGAATGATGGTTCCTTTAAGGGACGTCATCCAAGATGGTGTCCCTGGTATTCCGATTGGCTGATAGGATTCTATCTGCCAATAGGAATTAAGGTAGGAAAAATATGATTGGCTGATTCAATCAGCCAATCGGATTGAGCTTGCATTCTATTGGCTGATTGGAACAGCCAATAGAATGCAAGCTCAATCCGATTGGCTGATTGGATCAGCCAATCGGATTGAACTTCAATCTGATTGGCTGATTGAATCAGCCAATCAGATTTTTCCTACCTTAATTCCGATTGGCTGATAGAATCCTATCAGCCAATCGGAATTCGAGGGACGTCATCTTGGATGACGTCCCTTAAAGGAACTGTCATTCGTCATTACTCCGTCGGGGAAGGTGGATGTTCCGCGTCAGCGGTCTGAAGATGGAGCCAGAAGAAAGAAGATAGAAGATGCTGCTTGAAGGAAGACATCGCTCGGATGGAGGAGTGAAGACGACTCAAGGTAAGGAGATCTTCAGGGGGTTAGTATTAGGTTTTTTTAAGGGAGGATTGGGTGGGTTAGAGTAGGGGTATGTGGGTGGTGGGTTTTAATGTTGGGGGGTTGTATTTTTTTTTACAGGTAAAAGAGCAGATTACTTTGGGGAAATGCCCCGCAAAAAGCCCTTTTAAGGGCTGGTAAAAGAGCTGATTACTTTGTAATTTAGAATAGGGTAGGGTATTTTTTTTATTTTGGGGGGTTTTATTATTTTATTAGGGGGCTTAGATTAGGTGTAATTAGTTTAAACTTCTTGTAATATTTTTTTATTTTCTGTAATTTAGTGTTTGTTTTTTTTGTATTATAAATTAGTTTATTTAATTAAATGTAATTGTATTTAATTGTAGTTAATTTATTTAATTAATGTAATGATAGTGTAATGTTAGGTTTAATTGTAACTTAGGTTAGGATTTATTTTACAGGTAATTTTGTAATTATTTTAACTAGGTAGCTATTAAATAGTTAATAACTATTTAATAGCTATTGTACCTAGTTAAACTAAATACAAAGTTGCCTATAAAATAAATATAAATCCTAAAATAGATTGTAGCTATCTTATGGTTTATTTTATAGGTAAGTATTTATTTTTAAATAGGATTAATTTATTTAATTATAGGAATATTATTTCGTTTTATTTAAATTATATTTATGTTAGGGGGGTGTTAGGGTTAGACTTAGGTTTAGGGGTTAATACATTTATTATAGTAGCGGCGACGTTGCGGGCAGGAGATTAGGGGTTAATAATTGTAGGTAGGTGGCGGCGATGTTAGGGAGGGCAGATTAGGGGTTAATGCAATTTATTATAGTGTTTGCGAGGCGGGAGTGCGGTGGTTTAGGGGTTAATACATTTATTATAGCGGCGGCGAGGTCCGGTCCGCAGATTAGGGGTTAATAATTGTAGTTAGGTAGCGGCAATGTGGGGGGGGCAGATTAGGGGTTAATAAATATAATATAGGTGTCGGCTGTGTTAAGGGCAGCAGATTAGGGGTTCATAGCTATAATGTAGGTTGCGGCGGTGTCCGGAGCAGCAGATTAGGGGTTAATAGTATAATGCAGGTATCAGCGATAGCGGAGGTGGCAGATTAGGGGTTAATAAGTGTAAGGTTAGGGGTGTTTAGACTCGGGGTTCATGTTAGGTTGTTAGGTGTAGACTTAGAAAATGTTTTCCCATAGGAAACAATGGGGCTGCGTTAGGAGCTGAACGCTGCTTTTTTGCAGGTGTGAGGTTTTTTTCAGCCAGCTCAGCCCCATTGTTTCCTATGGGGATATCGTGCACGAGCACGTTTTTCCAGCTTACCGCTACCGTAGGCAACACTGGTATTGAGGGTTGAAGTGGAGCTAAATTATGCTTAACGCTCCCTTTTCTGAGCCTAACGCAGCCATTCAGACAACTCTAAATAACAGCGTTGCCTTAAGGGTGCGCTGGAAAAAAAAGCAGCGTTAGCTACGCGTGTCTTTACTGACAAAACTTTAAATCTAGGCGATTGACTTTCCATAAGGTATGTGCAATCATATAGAGGCAAGAAAGAAATATATAAGAAAGCCAAATATCCCTTATATCATCAGTTTAAGGCTCATTAAAAAATTTGCCGGGAATAAAAGTATCATTGTATAACAAACTTAACCTTAAGAAAGGACAATGGTAGAGTTCCGGTTGGGGGCGGAGCAGGAAGCATGCTGTGGCTCCAGGGCTAGTGTGTCAAGAGTCGACAGAGTCATCCCCCCTAATGCAGACCATAGGACCAGTATTGGTATCGGGCCAGGATCCTGTGATCCGCGTGTCGGAAGAAATTCAAAGACCTCTGCGGATTAAGAGGTGAAGATTCTTATACTTACATTCTCTCCCATTGCGGTTAAACCCACAGGTGTCCCAAGAACTACAATATAACAAGTAGGGGAAGAGTGGGTAAAGAGTTTGACTGCTAGACTAAGAAGGCTGGGAGCGATATCTGGTGTGCTGTCTTAGCTGTTCATATCCTTACGGAGTGAACAGATAAACCCTGTGGCTCTCACACAGTATGTAAGGAGCCCCCTCTGGGATAAAGGGGAAGCAGAAGAAGAGAACGCCACTCTCCAGGACGCAGCTTGCCTAGGAAAGATCAAAACACTGGCTGCGAGAGAGTTGGTGATTATCAGATACAACAAGCTTGGTTCGGCTTTGTGGATACGGAGTAAAGCCGGGAACGAGAGGATCTGGCTGGGAAATCGTAGGGGTGTGTCAACTGCTGTTCTGCTATAAGGAAAATAAAAGTACAGCGTTTTTGCCTGAAACCCAGTGTTTATAAGCCCCGCTTTAGGGCAGCAAGTCTGACCGGTGGACCGAAAGCAGTGGGCAGTGAGATCGTATTAACTGGGTCCAAAATAGTAGAGGGGCTACCCATTCCGATCCTGAAAAGAACGGGTGGTAAGGACTCAGAAACCCACTCATCAGGTAACAAGTTTTGCACGTATGTAATATTGGAGGAGTTACTTTATTAAGGTGCACAAGACATTGTTTTGTGTAGCAGGCCTTATTATGGCTATAATGTGGCCAGGAAATTATTAAACTGTTGTCAAGGCCGTGACACTGATGTTGCACTCCTGAAGCAGCTGGAACATTTTTTTTTCTTAAGATTGCTTAGCAGGGGTGCTTTCTATGGGATGTTGCACAAGTGACTTTTCTCTTCCCTACACATGTGAACGTTTTCCTGATAAATATCGATTTTTTGTTAAAAAAGGGGAAAAAAAATGTTAAGAATGTAAACGTGAGGTTTTTTATATGTGTATGCAAGAGGGTGATTTTTTGTGATTTATGGAGGTTAAAAAGAAGCAAAAGGTGTTCCAAACATAACTAGTGGCACCATTCTGCCCTGAGGGTCATTGGGGCAAGTAAAATTATTAAGATTTGAGAATGAGATGATTTAAATATTAATCTTTAGACCAAAAGCAAGAGACAGTGGTATAAGGGAAGGAATTTTATGATCTTGTAGAGTTTAGATTGCTCTCTTATATAGTAACTGTGCTAAAAAGCAGAATAGGTCTGCATAACAGTTAAAGGGACCTGTCTATCTTAATATCTAAATAAGAGTGTTATTAAAATCTACAAATTATAGTGTTTATATACTGTTAAAAGGTGATCGGCTTGTATAAACAGGATTCTTTAATATATGTTTAGGCAGATATGAAGGTCTAAAAATATTTGTGGTAATATAGTAGAAGGACACTAGGCCAAATACAAGTACCTAAAGGGGTTAAATAGCTCTTAAAGTATAATAGATGCAGTTTAAACTGTTGTACAAAAATTACTGTTTTGAAAATCTGCAAAGGGAAGGAGAGGGGTTGCAGGTCAAAGGATTTTATATTCTCTCTGGTATATACATATGGATAAATTCATAACACAACACAAGAATAAATCTCCAGCCATGGCTGCCAGGAATAAAGAAAAAAAAAGTAAAGGTACTAGTGAAATTGGACCAGAATCTATTAATGAAAGTATTAACCAGGTTGATACACAGGCATTAGTAAAAATTATGTCTGATATTTTTCTCCCACAGTTTGAGCAGGTAAAAATTGAGATATCAGGTTTGGCAAATTAAGTTAGACAGTTTGCGAGTAGACTGGCAGAAGCTGAACAGCGTATATCTAAGTTGGAAGATACGGTCAATGACCATGAGTTAAAAATTACCAACATAGGGAAAAATTGTGATAAATTACAACAGAAGGTGGACGATTTGGAGAATCGTGCACGTAGAAACAACATTAAGGTAATAGGACTACCGGAAAACACTCAGTACAAGGATTTGAACCTATTTATATAAGAAACTTTACCCAAATTGCTGGATGTTCCATTGACAGACATACCACTCATAGTAGAAAGAACAGATAGAATAGGACATATCAGGGGAGATAGTGACAGCGAAAAACCGAGGCCAATAATCACTAGGTTCTTAAACTTCCAGGATAAGGTAAAGCTTCTGCAACATTTATATAACTATCGAGGGGAAAAAAATCCTCATTTTCCAAGACTTCTCTATAGAGGTCTCCAATAAAAGGAGACTAATGGCACCAGCATGTACTCAGCTAATAAATAAAGGGTACAATGCCACACTGTTATGCCCGGCCAGGATACGCATTCAGGGTACCAGTGGGATTAGATTCCTAGAAAACCCTAAGGAGACAGAGGTCTTCATGAGGGAGGACGTGATATAATGACGAAAATAAACATATTTAAAGTATGAATCTGAAGATATTTTTATGTAGTATAGGAAGACAGATATATTTGAAGGGAGGATTAGGTTGAGGGTGTTTTTTTTTTGTTTGTTTTTTTTGTTTTTTTCTTTCCCCTCTCTATCTTCTCACCGACAGAAGGGTTAATAAAGAGTTGGGATGACACACCAGATTAATTATACCTCCTGGAATGGTGGCAGTATCACATCCCCGATAAAGAGGAAAGCAATTTTGAGACAACTAAAGATTTTGAGGACAGATGTCGCCCTCATCCAGGACACACACTTAAAAGAGGAGGAATTGGTTAAAATGAGATCCGGCTGGGTGGGTGAGATTTTTGGAACACCATGCAAAAAGAGGAGAAAAGGGGTAGCAATTTTACTTAACAAAAACCTCCATTACACAGTATTATCTTGTTTCCTAGATCCGGAGGAAAGGTTCATTATTTTAAAAATTGAAGTTGATAGAAGAAGATTAACCATATGTAATGTTTATGGCCCTAATGAGCATACACCTAAATTTTGGCTAAACCTTCAAACACACTTGCTGGAAAAAGCTAAGGGGAGCTTTAATAATTGGAAGGGATTTTAACATGGTTTTTCAATTCCCATTAGCCAGATTCAGAGTAGGTATAGTAGGAAAAAAAACTAGGAGAGATAAACTGGAGGCTAAACTGCTTAAAAGATATTTGGAGAGAATTTGGAGAGAAAGGAATTCGGTAGGCAGGGACTTTACATGTGCATCCAAGGCTCATAAAACCTTTTCAAGGATAGACATGTTTTTAATCTCGGAGAAACTTTTTGATATAGATGTAGAAGCAGAGTTAAAAGAAATAACAATATTAGACCATGCACCGATCACTTTAAAAATTTTCATAAACAAAGGTTTTTCCCCCATGAAAAGTTTTCGGTTCCCGAACCATTTGTTAAATGATATAGACTTTAGGAACACCTTAATAGCAAAATGGCGGGAATTTTATAGGAATAACAAAGAATACATAGACAAACCAGAGATTTTTTGGGAATCGTCAAAAGCGGTACTGAGGGGGGAAATTATTGCTTACATAGGTAAGAAAAAGAAAAAACAAAGAAATAGGGAGAAAGAATTAGTGAATATATTGACATCAGCATATAATAAATATTTAAATGATCCTAACAGGGAACATTGGAAACAGTATGAAGAGGCTAGGGAAGCTAGGGACCTATGGATTCTTAATAGCACTACGCAGAACGAACTTAGATTTAGTGCAAGACTGTTCAGGTTTGGAAATAAATCAGGGAAATTGTTAGCCAAGTTAGTGAATAGAGCGAAAGGGCATAATGCTATTGGCTGTATAACTGCAGAGAGGAAGACATTAAATAAGTCTGAGGATATTTTAAAATCTTTTACAGCATATTACAAGAAGGTCTATGAGGCAGGGGAATTAAACCTTGAACATAAGAATGATTTCTGGTCCAAGCTTAAAAATCCTAAAATTGAGGAAGAAGAGAGAAATAAAATGAGCAGACCAATCTCTGAAGAAGAGATCTGTAAAGTTATCAAAAATTTAAAAAATAACAAATCACCGGGACCAGATTTGCTGCCAAACGAATATTATAAACTATTAGCAGAATGCATAGTCCCCAGTTTAACCTCTTTGTTTAATTCATATTTGATAGGGGGAAAAGAAATATCATCCAATTTTTTTTCATCTTGGACAAAATTAATATTAAAACCAAATAAAAATCCAACCATGATGGAGTCATATAGGCCGATATGTTTACTGAATTCAGATTACAAGATATTGACAGGTATTATTGCCAACAGATTTCAGGAAGCACTTAAACTTATAATTCACAAGGATCAAACGGGTTTTATGAGAGAAAGAAACTCTGCTTCTAATGTTAGAAAGGTGTTTCTAGTTCTAGATTATTTAAAAAAGCAAAGAAACTCTGAAACAGAAAGGGAAAATCAGGGTTCAGCTATAATCTCTTTAGACGCACAGAAAGCGTTTGATTCTGTAGACTGGGACCATTTAGTCACCTCATTACTCCAATTTGGTTTCCCCAAAATAATAATTAACTTAGTAAAGAATATCTATAAAAAAACGAGTACGGCATTATCTATAAATGGTCAATTTTCAGAAAGTTTTACTCTGGCTAGAGGTACGCAGCAGGGATGTCCCCTGTCACCTCTATTGTTCAACGTAGTGATAGAACCCCTAGCTATATACGTTAGGGCAGTGTTTTTCAACCAGTGTGCCGTGGCTGCCGTGAGAGATCCCCAGGTGTGCCGCGGCAGACTGACAAAGTGTGACATTTTTTAAATTTTGCTTGTTTTTTATTCTGGGCCGTTTTTTTTTTTTTTTTTTGGTGAGATGATGACTGAGGGTAATTGCACAGCGGCAGCTTGCCTCCCCGACCCGTGTTCACACTTGGAAGGAACCCCCATCCACCACAACACATGCCTAGTGCTGGCTCTACACGCAGCACCACGCAACACTTAGTTTGTAGGAGGCATGACAGCACAGTGTGTGTGTGTGTGTGTGTATATGTGTATATGTGTGTGTATATATATATGTGTGTATATGTATGTATTTATGTATGTGTGTATATGTATGTGTGTGTGTGTGTGTATATATATATATATATATATATTTATATGTATGTATATATATATTTATATATTTATATGTGTATATATATATATATATATATATATATATATATATATATACATGCGCTGTATTAGGCTACAATGTGTGATTTTGGGATGGTGGTGTGCCGCAGGATTTTTTTTATGTAAAAAAAGTGTGCCACAGCAAAAAAAAGGTTGAAAATCACTGCGTTAGGGAATATATTCAAGGAATTAGGATAAATAAATATGAATGCAAAGTTGCCCTGTATGCGGATGATTTATTATTATTTGTGCGGAACCTGGAGGAAAATATCCCACTAATAGTTAACATAATTTCCGTATTCAGTTATTTTTCGGGTTCCAAGATAAACGTAGCCAAATCTGATTTGATGTTAATTGGGGATTGTAAAGGCCTAAGGTTTGGAAATCATTTTAAGATTGCTCAAGAAGGCATAAGATATTTAAGAATTAATATCACAACTCAAAATGATACCTGGTATAGACTGAATTATGTACCATTATTTAGGAAGATCAGAGAAGATTTTAAAGCATGGACCATGTTACCTATATCAATCATGGGCAGAGTTCATCTTTTTAAAATGATAATCTTTCCAAAGATTTTATATCTAATGCAAAACATCCCTGTCCCTGTAAAGAAGAAAGATATAAGAGCTCTCTCAGTGGCCGTGAGACAATTTATATGGAATAATAAAAAACCTAGAATATCTCTACATAAATTATGCTTACAAAGAGAAGATGGGGGTTTCGCATTTCCAAATTTGGAATATTATAATTGGGTAATTTTGAGCAGAATAGTAGTAGAATGGATATCAGAAGCCTCATATTTCACGGTCTCAGAAATAGAAAATGTTTTATTTTGCCCATATAAGTTGGTGAACATCATACACATACCATGGCAGAAACTTCCGGCAAACATTAAAAATTCAAGAACAATGGTTAACCCAATAGCGGCTTGGCAGAAACTCTGCAAAAATTTAGGGGTAGACAGCGGTATGTCCAAATATCTAACTATACAGAATAATTTAGCATTCCCTGGAGATATCAATTCTTATCTCTTTCATAGATGGGATAGAGAGGGGTTGAGATTTGTCTGTCAAATATAAGATATTGAGAGGAAATCAGTTAAGACATTTGAAGATTTGAAAAATGATTTTTCTTTAAATAATAAAGATTTTTATGCTTACCTCCAAGTAAGACATTATGCAAATGAACTCATTAGAAGACACGGTTGGGACTGGGGATGGGAGAAGATGGAACCTTGGATAAAAATGGTCACTCAGGGAATTTACCCCATCTCGCCATGGTATAAATTAACTTTGGCGTAAGAGGGCCAAAATAATATGGAAAGTTCATGTATTAAATGGAGCTTCCTCTCTACAGAATCAGAAATAACTACGGAAAAGATAAGAGACTCAATCTCACACGTAACTAAAATGACAGTTTCTGAAACCTGGAGGGAGGCATATTTGAAACTAGTCCTGTACAAAGTTTATTATACTCCTAAGAAAGGCGCAGAATGGGGTAATGCCCAAAGTGTAGCAAATATGCAGCTGATTTAGTACATATGATCTGGGAATGTCCCATGATTAAAGGGACACTGTACCCAAAAAATTTCTTTCGTGATTCAGATTGAGCATGAAATTTTAAGCAACTTTCTAATTTACTCCTATTATCAAATTTTCTTCATTCTCTTGGTATCTTTTTTTGAAATGCAAGAATGTAAGTTTAGATGCCAGCCCATTTTTGGTGAACAACCTGGGTTGTCTTTAAAGATTGGTGGATAAATTCATCCACCAATAAAAAAGTGCTGTCCAGAGTACTAAAACCAAAAAAAAGCTTAGATGCCTTCTTTTTCAAATAATGATAGCAAGAGAACTAAGAAAAATTGATAATAGGAGTAAATTAGAAAGTTGCTTAAAATTGCATGCTCTTTCTGAATTACAAAATAAATAAATTGGGTACAGTGTCCCTTTAAACAATTCTGGGTCAAAATAGAGTATTGGCTGTATGGAATTCTAAAGAGACACGACAAATTAAAGTTAGAACAAGTATTATTTATTTCTAAGAATAAAGACTGGGAGAGGGATTGGAAATTGCTCAGTATAATAATCTTAGCAGCAAGGAGTATAATTTTTAAAAATTGTAAGAATAGTAAAAAAACATAATTTTGGAGAATGGAAGAATTTTCTAATGAAACAAGCAATTATTGAACAATTAAGCATACAAGCCTGGGATGAGAAAGCAATCATAAAATATCTGAATAAGTGGGAGAAACTTATACAATCCCTTCAAAGTACACAGCATGAACAGTTAATGTATCCCTTTAGAAACACAGCTATGGCCCTTATAATGAGGGTTGATGAGGAGGGATAGATAGTGAGGGGCGTTTGTTGTTTTTTTTTTTTTTTTTTTTGCTGGGGTTTGATTTGTAACTTAAAAATACTACAACAGTCTAATAAGGAGGTGATTGATTTTAAGTAGACGTGCATATCCTAGTTATAGGTAAGAGGTTGCGACATACAGTTTAACTACGTTTCTGTATTATTATATGTTATGTCCTTTGTGGGATGCCTGAGAGACGCATTGAGTTTGCTGATGTAATAGATTGGCAGATTATATTTTTGTATTAGTTTATGATTTGACTTAGACACCCTATGAGGTGCATTTGAAATGTAACTAGAAATTGCTGAAATGTATTACGCTGTTGGAAAATAAACATTTAAAAAAAAAAAAAGTAAGGACAATGGTAAATTCTTAACTAAGAAAAATAACAACATAGATCAACTATTATAAATGCCAATATATTTTAGGTGCCAAAGCTTCATAGTAGGGTGCACTCATAGAAAGTCACAACAGGGACCGGTAAATAATAATGTAGGAATTGTCTAGAAGCCTTATGGAATTTTGTCATAATGTTTACTGTATATTCTAGCTATTTAACCATCATGATGAGTGAACATAAACTAAAGGTTTGTTATTCATGATATACACAAATCTATACTCTAGGAGTGGAAAGAGAATAAACAGATACAGCAAATAAGTGTGCCACTGAACTTAGTTAACACTAAGCTCTGCCTCGGCCGCTGACAGCGCATCTCACTAGTTATATGAGCTGTGGCCAGTATTAAAATCAACTCCCTGAGAGTATTTTAAAAAATATAATTTTCTTTCATGTAATTAACAAGAGTCCATGAGCTAGTGACGTATGGGATATACATTCCTACCAGGAGGGGCAAAGTTTCCCAAACCTTAAAATGCCTATAAATACACCCCTCACCACACCCACAAATCAGTTTTACAAACTTTGCCTCCAAGGGAGGTGGTGAAGTAAGTTTGTGCTAGATTCTACGTTGATATGCGCTCCGCAGCAAGTTGGAGCCCGGTTTTCCTCTCAGCGTGCAGTGAATGTCAGAGGGATGTGAGGAGAGTATTGCCTATTGAATGCAGTGATCTCCTTCTACGGGGTCTATTTCATAAGGTTCTCTGTTATCGGTCGTAGAGATTCATCTCTTACCTCCCTTTTCAGATCGACGATATACTCTTATATTTACCATTTCCTCTACTGATTCTCGTTTCAGTACTGGTTTGGCTTTCTACAAACATGTAGATGAGTGTCCTGGGGTAAGTAAGTCTTATTTTCTGTGACACTCTAAGCTATGGTTGGGCACTTTATTTATAAAGTTCTAAATATATGTATTCAAACATTTATTTGCCTTGACTCAGAATGTTCACTTTCCTTATTTCCAGACAGTCAGTTTCATATTTGGGATTATGCTTTAAATTATCATATTTTGTCTTACCTCAAAAATTTGACTTTTTTCCCTGTGGGCTGTTAGGCTCGCGGGGGCTGAAAATGCTTCATTTTATTGCGTCATTTTTGGCGCGGATTTTTTTGGCGCAAAAATTCATTTCCGTTTCCGGCGTCATACGTGTCGCCGGAAGTTGCGTCATTTTTTGACGTTATTTTGCGCCAAAAATGTCGGCGTTCCGGATGTGGCGTCATTTTTGGCGCCAAAAGCATTTAGGCGCCAAATAATGTGGGCGTCTTATTTGGCGCCAAAAAATATGGGCGTCGCTTTTGTCTCCACATTATTTCAGTCTCATTTTCATTTGCTTCTGGTTGCTAGAAGCTTGATGTTTGGCATTTTTTTCCCATTCCTGAAACTGTCTTATAAGGAATTTGATTTATTTTGCTTTATATGTTGTTTTTTCTCTTACATATTGCAAGATGTCTCACGTTGCATCTGAGCCAGAAGATACTACAGGAAAACCACTGCCTGCTGGATCTACCAAAGCTAAGTGTATCTGCTGTAAACTTTTGGTAGCTATTTCTCCAGCTGTTGTTTGTATTAATTGTCATGACAAACTTGTTAAAGCAGATAATATTTCCTTTAGTGATGTACCATTGCCTGTTGCAGTTCCCTCAACATCTAAGGTGCAGAATGTTCCTGATAACATAAGAGATTTTGTTTCTGAATCCATAAAGAAGGCTTTGTCTGTTATTTCTCCTTCTAGTAAACGTAAAAAGTCTTTTAAATCTTCTCTCTCTACAGATGAATTTTTAAATGAACACCATCATTCTGATTCTTTGGACTCTTCTAGTTCAGAGGATTCTGTCTCAGAGATTGATGCTGATAAATCTTCATATTTATTTAAGATGGAATTTATTCGCTCTTTACTTAAAGAAGTACTAATTGCTTTAGAAATAGAGGATTCTAGTCCTCTTGATACTAATTCTATACGTTTGGATAAGGTTTTTAAAGCTCCTGCGGTTATTCCAGAAGTCTTTCCTGTTCCTAATGCTATTTCTGCAGTAATTGCTAAGGAATGGGATAAATTGGGTAATTCATTTACTCCTTCTAAACGTTTTAAACAATTATATCCTGTTCCGCCTGACAGGTTAGAATTTTGGGACAAAATCCCTAAAGTTGATGGGGCTATTTCTACCCTTGCTAAACGTACTACCATTCCTACGTCAGATGGTACCTCGTTTAAGGATCCTTTAGATAGAAAAATTGAATCTTTTCTAAGAAAAGCTTATCTATGTTCAGGTAATCTTCTTAGACCTGCTATATCATTGGCTGATGTTGCTGCAGCTTCAACTTTTTGGTTGGAAACTCTAGCGCAACAAGTAACAAATCGTGATTCTCATGATATTATTATTCTTCTCCAGCATGCTAATAATTTCATCTGTGATGCCATTTTTGATATTATTAGAGTTGATGTTAGATTTATGTCTCTGGCTATCTTAGCCAGAAGAGCTTTATGGCTTAAGACTTGGAATGCTGATATGGCTTCTAAATCAACTCTACTTTCCATTTCTTTCCAGGGAAACAAATTATTTGGTTCTCAGTTGGATTCTATTATTTCAACTGTTACTGGTGGGAAAGGAACTTTTTTACCACAGGATAAAAAATCTAAAGGTAAAAACAGGGCTAACAATCGTTTTCGTTCCTTTCGTTTCA
Organism: Bombina bombina; assembly: GCF_027579735.1. Taxonomy (NCBI): domain Eukaryota; kingdom Metazoa; phylum Chordata; class Amphibia; order Anura; family Bombinatoridae; genus Bombina; species Bombina bombina. The sequence goes on from NC_069503.1 coordinate 901,624,172, forward strand.
ACAAAGAACAAAAGCCTGATCCTTCGTCCTCAGGAGCAGTTTCAGTTTGGAAACCATCTCCAGTCTGGAATAAATCCAAGCCTGCTAGAAAGGCAAAGCCTGCTTCTAAGTTCACATGAAGGTACGGCCCTCATTCCAGTTCAGCTGGTAGGGGGCAGGTTACGTTTTTTCAAAGAAATTTGGATCAAATCTGTTCACAATCTTTGGATTCAGAACATTGTTTCAGAAGGGTACAGAATTGGTTTCAAGATGAGACCTCCTGCAAAGAGATTTTTTCTTTCCCATGTCCCAGTAAATCCAGTGAAAGCTCAAGCATTTCTGAATTGTGTTTCAGATCTAGAGTTGGCTGGAGTAATTATGCCAGTTCCAGTTCCGGAACAGGGGATGGGGTTTTATTCAAATCTCTTCATTGTACCAAAGAAGGAGAATTCCTTCAGACCAGTTCTGGATCTAAAATTATTGAATCGTTATGTAAGGATACCAACGTTCAAGATGGTAACTGTAAGGACTATATTGCCTTTTGTTCAGCAAGGGAATTATATGTCCACAATAGATTTACAAGATGCATATCTGCATATTCCGATTCATTCAGATCATTATCAGTTCCTGAGATTCTCTTTTCTAGACAAGCATTACCAATTTGTGGCTCTACCGTTTGGCCTTGCTACAGCTCCAAGAATTTTCACAAAGATTCTCGGTGCCCTTCTGTCTGTAATCAGAGAACAGGGTATTGTGGTATTTCCTTATTTGGACGATATCTTGGTACTTGCTCCGTCTTTACATTTAGCAGAGTCTCATACGAATCGACTTGTGTTGTTTCTTCAAGATCATGGTTGGAGGATCAATTTACCAAAAAGTTCTTTGATTCCTCAAACAAAGGTAACCTTTCTGGGTTTCCAGATAGATTCAGTGTCCATGACTCTGTCTTTAACAGACAAGAGACGTCTAAAATTGATTACAGCTTGTCGAAACCTTCAGTCACAATCATTCCCTTCGGTAGCCTTATGCATGGAAATTCTAGGTCTTATGACTGCTGCATCGGACGCGATCCCCTTTGCTCGTTTTCACATGCGACCTCTTCAGCTCTGTATGCTGAACCAATGGTGCAGGGATTACACGAAGATATCTCAATTAATATCTTTAAAACCGATTGTTCGACACTCTCTAACGTGGTGGACAAATCACCATCGTTTAATTCAGGGGGCTTCTTTTGTTCTTCCGACCTGGACTGTAATTTCAACAGATGCAAGTCTCACAGGTTGGGGAGCTGTGTGGGGATCTCTGACGGCACAAGGAGTTTGGGAATCTCAGGAGGTGAGATTACCGATCAATATTTTGGAACTCCGTGCAATTTTCAGAGCTCTTCAGTTTTGGCCTCTTCTGAAGAGAGAATCGTTCATTTGTTTTCAGACAGACAATGTCACAACTGTGGCATACATCAATCATCAAGGAGGGACTCACAGTCCTCTGGCTATGAAAGAAGTATCTCGAATTTTGGTTTGGGCGGAATCCAGCTCCTGTCTAATCTCTGCGGTTCATATCCCAGGTGTAGACAATTGGGAAGCGGATTATCTCAGTCGCCAAACGTTGCATCCGGGCGAATGGTCTCTTCACCCAGAGGTATTTCTTCAGATTGTTCAATTGTGGGGGCTCCCAGAGATAGATCTGATGGCCTCTCATCTAAACAAGAAACTTCCCAGGTATCTGTCCAGATCCCGGGATCCTCAGGCGGAGGCAGTGGATGCATTATCACTTCCTTGGAAGTATCATCCTGCTTATATCTTTCCGCCTCTAGTTCTTCTTCCAAGAGTAATCTCCAAGATTCTGAGGGAATGCTCGTTTGTTCTGCTAATAGCTCCGGCATGGCCTCACAGGTTTTGGTATGCGGATCTTGTCCGGATGGCATCTTGCCAGCCATGGACTCTTCCGTTAAGACCAGACCTTCTGTCACAAGGTCCTTTTTTCCATCCGGATCTGAAATCCTTAAATTTAAAGGTATGGAGATTGAACGCTTGATTCTTGGTCATAGAGGTTTCTCTGACTCCGTGATTAATACTATGTTACAGGCTCGTAAATCTGTATCTCGAGAGATATATTATAGAGTCTGGAAGACTTATATTTCATGGTGTCTTTCTCATCATTTTTCTTGGCATTCTTTTAGAATACCGAGAATTTTACAATTTCTTCAGGATGGTTTGGATAAGGGTTTGTCCGCAAGTTCTTTGAAAGGACAAATCTCTGCTCTTTCTGTTCTTTTTCACAGAAAGATTGCTATTCTTCCTGATATTCATTGTTTTGTACAAGCTTTGGTTCGTATAAAACCTGTCATTAAGTCAATTTCTCCTCCTTGGAGTTTGAATTTGGTTCTGGGAGCTCTTCAAGCTCCTCCGTTTGAACCTATGCATTCATTGGACATTAAATTACTTTCTTGGAAAGTTTTGTTCCTTTTGGCCATCTCTTCTGCTAGAAGAGTTTCTGAATTATCTGCTCTTTCGTGTGAGTCTCCTTTTCTGATTTTTCATCAGGATAAGGCGGTGTTGCGAACTTCTTTTGAATTTTTACCTAAAGTTGTGAACTCCAACAACATTAGTAGAGAAATTGTGGTTCCTTCATTATGTCCTAATCCTAAGAATTCTAAGGAGAAATCATTGCATTCTTTGGATGTTGTTAGAGCTTTGAAATATTATGTTGAAGCTACGAAATCTTTCCGTAAGACTTCTAGTCTATTTGTTATCTTTTCCGGTTCTAGGAAAGGCCAGAAAGCTTCTGCCATTTCTTTGGCATCTTGGTTGAAATCTTTAATTCATCTTGCCTATGTTGAGTCGGGTAAAACTCCGCCTCAAAGAATTACAGCTCATTCTACTAGGTCAGTATCTACTTCCTGGGCGTTTAGGAATGAAGCTTCGGTTGACCAGATCTGCAAAGCAGCAACTTGGTCTTCTTTGCATACTTTTACTAAATTCTACCATTTTGATGTATTTTCTTCTTCTGAAGCAGTTTTTGGTAGAAAAGTTCTTCAGGCAGCGGTTTCAGTTTGAATCTTCTGCTTATGTTTTTTGTTAAACTTTATTTTGGGTGTGGATTATTTTCAGCAGGAATTGGCTGTCTTTATTTTATCCCTCCCTCTCTAGTGACTCTTGTGTGGAAAGATCCACATCTTGGGTAGTCATTATCCCATACGTCACTAGCTCATGGACTCTTGTTAATTACATGAAAGAAAACATAATTTATGTAAGAACTTACCTGATAAATTCATTTCTTTCATATTAACAAGAGTCCATGAGGCCCACCCTTTTTTGTGGTGGTTATGATTTTTTTGTATAAAGCACAATTATTCCAATTCCTTATTTTATATGCTTCGCACTTTTTCTTATCACCCCACTTCTTGGCTATTCGTTAAACTGATTTGTGGGTGTGGTGAGGGGTGTATTTATAGGCATTTTAAGGTTTGGGAAACTTTGCCCCTCCTGGTAGGAATGTATATCCCATACGTCACTAGCTCATGGACTCTTGTTAATATGAAAGAAATGAATTTATCAGGTAAGTTCTTACATAAATTATGTTGTTAAACTGAAGGGTCCTTTGTTGAACAGACTATATATGACATTCTAAGGCAAAATTCACACACGTGTATCTATCAGCTAGTACTTTAAAATCTATTGGGATATATCTGGCGTAATCTAAAGCCCAAAAGGAATATGGCTGAACTTAATAAGAAAATGAAAATGTCTCAAGATTGCCTATAAAATATTAAATTATTTACCAGCCATAGAGCATTGCGGCTTAAAGGCACAATTATTTATGAGAAACAATTGAAATACCTCTGGTCTTTGGGTAAAAAGAAAGCAACCATATATAATGTTAGAGATGGCCAGGTTCCATTTGTTTGGTAGTAAAAAAGAAGCACTTTTGACCTATACGTATACAGACAGATATATAGATGTAACATTACAAGAGACAACCAAAGCTGCCAATACAGGTTAAGATTATAAATAACTTAAAGTCATCAATGAGGTTGCTTAGATTTAAAGCACAGTATGGATAGGAATTTATGTATTCTGCCCTGTGTGAACAAAGTTTACCCAATTTGTCACAACGGTCTGCATTTGAAAAGATCAGAGTATGCAGCCATTACTGTATATTGGTTTCCCAGTCCTGTTTGCAAGGAAAGCCACCAGTTCTCCAACATGTCCACATAGGTAAAGCTCCAGGGTCCCAAATTAAATGCAATAGATCCACATAGCAACTGTCACTAGGTGGTTGGGACTGTGATCGTCCATTTAAAGTTGATGGCTAGATGAGTCTTGGGTGTTGGAAATAGGTGCTCACTAGGACCTTTACAGGAGAAAGATTCATATATACCTTACTCAGCGCAGATAACAATTGGTGGGTTGAAGTGGGTCTCTCTCCAGTCTTAGCTGCTATTTCACTGTCCCGCTGAATCACTCTAGGATCTTAAGGAGGTGAGTGGCGAGCAACGGGGCCCCATAACGTCACCACTCCCATGCTCCACTGAAATACGACTAAGGTGGATAATTTGCTTGGTACCCTGGATGTCTTCTGATGTGAGTGTCTTACATAGTGCCTCTGTTAATGCAGCGTGGTGTCTGCCAAGTAGTTAGCGTAACTCTGCTTCAATTAAAATACAAGTTGTCATGTCTGACAAAGGTACCAGTGTCTGCCCAACTGCTATCACACTCGCTGAGGCACATCAGAAAAGGGGCTTGAGTTTGTCTTCTTACTAGTAGCAAGATCTACAAGTATGATAAAGCAAACAGAGGGCGCCTCATAGTGTAGTATATACCAGGTGGGTCTTAAACATATGTGGTGAATGAGCTTACCAGAATCAAACGTACTGTGACCGGTGCCAGCAGGCAGGCTAGCACTCAACAGTGGCTAGTAACACTGGTCAGGAGATCCCAAAACTGTCAGGTAACTGGGTCTCGGCACTGCAGCAAATCTCGGAAAGGCTGTGGGCACTCTCTCTGCTGCCCGCTGGAGTCAATGAAATTATAAAAGCAAAAGGACAACTTCCAAACGTTTAAAATGTAAAAAAACGCTTTATTTTCATGCAACGCGTTTCTCAACCACAACTTGTCGTTTCTTCAGGCAAATAAAAGCGGATACAAAAGGTATTAATCAGCAACATTATATACACTTGTAACATTAAAAAACGGAAGTTGTCACATCTAAGGAGAACTAATGATAACAAAGGTAACAAAGGTGTGTATGTTTGAACCAGAGAAATTCTTGACTCTGTTAAAACACAGGTGAAAGGTATACAATAGAAATTACTGAAGGTAACACATACTCTCTAATGATATCTATACAAATGAGAATGATCTGAACTATCCAATGCACATTATATTCATATACAGTAGAAGTGGCAGAACTATAAATGCAAAACCATAAATGCAAATACATAGTGGAGAAAGCGAAACCAAAAATACGTTAATTGTGGGTCTTATATTAGTAACGTAAAACACGTTGTACAAGTGTGTATAAAAGGTTGAGTATCAACCTTCTCACCTTTGTATGGTGTGCCATAACTTGCTTTATCATCTTTGTAGATTATCCCTAACACCGGGTTCAAGCGGAGCAGCCTCCCGTCACATTTAAAATATTGAACAGTATCACAGATTCACACAGTTGGATATCCAGCTGCTTCCTATGAAAAAGGAACTTTGTTAAGATTAACATTTCTTTCAATTAGCAACTGAGCGCACCTCCTAAGATCCCCCTTTGGGTTCTTTTCTTTTATATCTTCTGTTGCAGGTGTTACTAGAGAGGTAGCAGCTCAAACCACAAACTACCACTGTGAACTTTTATTGCAAATTTTATTTTGTACGGCGATACACATGAGAGCCACAATCTGTTGACATTTTTATATTGATATATCACTTAATTCCTATTTTTTCGTTGCTATATATACTTCATGCTTGTCTAGAAATTTAATTTTGTACGGTGATACACACAATCTGTTGACACTTTTACATTGATATATTGGTCGCTATATGCATTTTATGACTGTCTAGAAATGTTATTTTGCACGGCGACACTCATGAGTCACAATCTGTTGAAGTATTTATATTGATATACCACTAATTTCTCACATTTCCGTTGCTATATGTACATCATGTTTATTGAGAATCATTTTAGAATATCACCATACCAGACAGTGATTAGTTTTTATATAGACTTCTTTTTCATTTGCAATCTGAATTGTACCGCAATTAGTCGTGTCTTTGTACGTCTGTGGTTACGCCGAGTTATTACTGATACACACATACATTCAGAGATTTATTATTATACCTCGGTGGATCCATAACTGAAGTATTATCAGACACTCATGACATAAAACCTATGAGAGACCTCTTCTATCTTTTAGAAGAGGAGATTAACAAAGAGCACAGACACTGGTGGGATCTGACTGCTTTGGAAAAATATTTGGAGATCCAATATGTCCCTAGGGGTTTGAGAATCCTTAAACATCGCTCCTTCAAAGATGATCCAGATCTATTGAAAACATGGTATGATGCCCTAAATGAATGTTCATCCAATTTAATAAAGATTTTAATTGATCATAAGGGTAAAATATATTGCCAGAGCAGTGCCAATATAGAAAAAATTCAATCAGATCTCAAAGTATATCAACAAAATCCAGATTACATTAAGATTACTAAGGATATTAACGAACAGACAGATAGATATCAGGAAAATATTGTAAACATTAAAAACAAGAAATTACAAAGAGATCACGAAGACTACACAACTAATAATGTTTATACTTATAATCGCAGTGAAAACGCTAATCATAGGGACAACAAGAATCCCATAATGAATGGAAAACAGTACACTATGGTAGGAACAAAAGATTTAGAGGCATCCATTCAAATCACAACATGACTAATCATCAATCAAACAAAAATCAAACATGAGGTCAAAACCAGGAAACCTTCTGGTCAAGCAATAATAGATATGGTATGAATTTCCAGAAACCACATACACATAGGAATAACACCACAAACATATGGTCGGAAGAAAGACGATCTTATGAGCAAAATGGTCTGAACAGAGACCACGCACCCCACCAACCATCCATTAATCCATTTTATTTATCCAACTCATGCCAATCCATTCAAACACAACAACACAATAACAGACCATGCAAACCGGTTCACAATGAATATACATGGAGACATAATAACATGAGATCACAAGCAGAAATGACAGAAAGAAAGGCATCTAAGTTAGACAGGGACTTCCGTCTGAGGGAGGGGCTTGGTAGGACGTCTGCTGAGGGCGTCCTAAGTGCTTCATCGTTACACAGGCCCTTCTCAGCTTTCCACAGCCGTTGAGGAGTTGCGCTCCCTGGCTAAAGATCGTGCACAGAGTGCTGGGAATCCCTCCCACATTGTGGAGCATCATCCGGATTGCGAGAAGTCCAATAGCCGCAATAGACTCTGTGGCTAGAGTCGCGGAAGAAGCAAGCAGCCAGACTAAGACACAATGTTTTTGTGGCAAAGCAGAGCTCCCAGGACCCCGGTGACCGGCAAGGAGGTGGTGCAGTCGCCAGTACCAGGATAGGAGATAACGCAAGTAACAAGCTTAGGAGCGGACACCGGCAAGGCTAACAAACAGAAAACAGATAGACACGCCGGATAACCTCCCAGAACCCCAGGTACAAGATTGAAGCCAAGGTGAGATTGGAAGCTATTTTTTTGTACTTTGTCTCTGGCCAGCGGTACGCATTGGGGTAAGAGGTAGAAGATAGCCTGATGCTGTGTAAAGCATATACTGCCATGCTAAATGTATGCCTATTATCAAGGGTAACCATTTCAATGTGAACTGAATGTCTGACCCAAACAGCCAAAGCACGTAAAAAAAAAGGGAAAGGAGGAAAAGCGGGAAGGAGGCTAAGTGCTGTCAAGTAAAAACGCTCACCCTGTATTTCCTTTATTCACTCCCCTATCTATCTGCTGCCATAGAAGCCATATAAAAACTGTGAGATAAGGACGGTATTTATTTCCTCTCCATAAAGTAATATACATATGGGAACATTTATGTTGGCGAAGTAAAGGTGGAATAGAGGCCTAAGGCTGCTGCTGGATTTTTAACTTCACTAGCAAGCTAGTGCTAAGGAATAGTAGCCAAAGGAAGCTTGCAGACCTACGGTCGGGCCCTCTGTGAAGCCTGTAAAAGGCCACGTCTGGCTGTAAAGGCGCTATAAATCTCCCTGAGATAAGTTTTTTGGATATAAGCAACCCCTGGACATTCCAACCTGTATAGACCTCTAAGAGAACTGGAATACAATAAGTTTATACAGATGGATATTCTATGTATTACTATGCACTGAGCAAGGTCTATTCAGATGGGCTGTATCCTTGAATTGGAGCTGCGTGCTCTATTTTTTTCTGATACCCTTAATCAAATAGGATGCAAATTTTCTAAGTAATTATTTGGATGTGTGAGGTTGTTATCTATGTATTTATGCTAATATAAGGTTATGCTGTAATTACCTTTGCACGATTGATATATATAGATATTGCAACCGAACCATAGAAGGAAAAAAATAAAAAATAAAATTCAGATTGTTTATAAAACATGTATGCAAAGAAATTGTTGTTCCTAGGGCATTAGGAAAAGGGGAATAAAACAGAGCAGAGTTTATTAACATTATACAATGTTCAGGTCAACTTGTTAAATTAATTTTTCTCGGCTACCATTATATGCTATAGGTGACTAAACTCAAACAAATAAGCCTATACAAAAGTATAAAACATAACTGATCTTATATAGGATACTACTAATCCCTCATATATTACACTAAACACAGGAGTTACTAACTCCAGAACCCTATTGCACTTAGTAGCACCTATAGAACTCTGTCATAGTTACACAGTTTGTTATAGACCCTGCCTTTTTCGGCAGAACACCCTATTCATAGTTATTTTTCTTCTGCTTTTGTGTCTTTCTTTACACTTTGTTCACTTAGCACCCACAATTGCACTCTTTGTCTCTTTTGTTTTCTTCCTTTCTATCTTTTTATTTTTATGGATACATTTCTAGGGATTAGTAGAACAGATACAGGCACAATGCCACCCAAAACTAAGGACAGAAAGCCTAGATCCAGTATAAGCAGCTTAGAGACAGGGATAGCTGATTTCTCACCTGGCCCTAGTACTGTTATTGACACAAACAATCTGGTAAAACAAATCTCTGAACTGTTTCTCCCACAGTTTGAGGGAGTGAAATCAGAGTTAATGACCCTAACAAGTGAACTCAAACAAATATCTAATAGACTTGGAGAAATCGAAAATAGAATATCTGATATAGATGATCTTCAACATACACAACAAACTGTACTGAATGCCCAGGCCAAGTCTATAGAATTTTTGCAAGCACGAGTAGATGATCTAGAGGACAGGTCAAGGAGAAACAATCTAAAAATAATAGGGCTTCCAGAGACGCCTGATTTTGCAGATCTTATGAAATTTGTTAAAATAACTCTACCTGAAATACTGGACATGCCACAAAATAGCTCAGAGATTTTAGTTGAAAGGGTTCACAGGCTGGGCACAAATGTTAGGAAAGATAATTCTATCAAATATAAAAGACCAGTGCTAGTGAAATTTTTGAATTATCAGGATAAGCAGAATTTCTTAGCCTACTACAGGAAAAAAGCCAGTCTAGAAATTAATAAAGAACGTATTTTTTTATTTCAAGATTTTTCTGCTGAAACTGGAAATAGGAGGAGAGTAATGGCTCCATGGTGTACGCAGCTGATTAATGTAGGCTATCAAGCTACAATGATATACCCTGCAAAAATCAAAATGCTTACAGATAACAAGATAATTATGCTGAACACAGTAGAAGAGGTTAAACAGTTTCTGGAAAACAAAAAAATCTCCACAGAATAAATGTCTAGACTAATGGTAACTCAAAGAAGTGGTTATGGTCTGGCTGCTCTGTTTCTCTCTTCTTCTCTTTTCTTTTTTTTTTCCCCCTCCCTTTTTTTTTTTTTTTTTTTCTTTTTTCTCTCTTTCTTTCCCTCTCTCTCTCCCCCTCCCCTCTCCCTCCGCCTACCCCCTCTCGACTCAGTTGCTTTGCTGGTAGTTTATGGGGCAACATCAGTACTACGATCAAAAAGATAAATATATAAATGAACAAATCTATTAATTTGGTCTCTTGGAATGTGGGCGGATTTTCCTCCCCTGCCAAGAGGAAAAAAATAATTCATCATCTTAAAAAATATAAACCAGATATCGCCTTCCTACAGGAAACGCATCTGAGCCTACAGGAAGTGGAGAAATTAAAAATAGGGTGGATTGGGGAGGTAATTGCGACATCAGCAATAAAAAGAAAAAGAGGGGTTGTATGTATTTTCAACAAAAATTTAGAATTTCAGTTAATATCGCAAGATAAAGATGTAGAAGGAAGGTATTTAATCTTAGAAATAGAGATTAATAAATCCCGATATACGTTATGTAATCTGTATGCTCCAAATGAATGTCAAACAGAATTCTGGGATCAGCTATTCGTTAAACTAATCAACTCAATAGACTCCCAATTAATTATTGGGGGGGGATTTCAACAGTGTATTTACACCACAGCTGGATAGGCTTAGAACTAGTGGATCATATAGGTCCAAAAAAGAGGCTAAGATACTGACCTCTTTTGCGAAAAGTCTTAAAGTAAAAGATATATGGAGAATTCAACATCCAGACGAGAAAATGTTCACGTGCGAGTCTAAATCCTTCCGCACCTTTTCAAGAATAGATATGTTTTTAGTGACCGAAAATCTATTACAATTAGAAATCGAGACAGATATAAAGAGTATAGTTATCTCAGACCATGCAATTATTTCTATGACGGTCCAGCTGCGGAGTAAAAATGAAGGTCAGTGTGGTAAATTTTTCTTTCCAGCCTTTCTATATTCTAATATTAACTTTAGAAATTGGCTAATCTATAAATGGAGGGATTATGTTTCTTTCAACAAAGATTATCAGCCTAAAACAGAAATTTTTTGGGAGGCGGCGAAGGCCTTTCTTAGAGGGGAAATAAAGGCATATATGGTCAAAAGGAAAAGGAAATTAAGAGCAAGAGAACTCCAACTAACAAATCAACTTAAAAATAAACTGGTAAAATATATTAATGAATCTAATAAGGGCAATTGGGAATCCTATCAAAGAGCGAAAACAGAGAGAGAGACCTTCCTAACTCAACACAAAGCTACAAGAGGAACTTAAAAACAAAGCAATCTTTGGCACTTTTTCCCCCAAAACAGCCAAAATGCTATCAAATATATCTAAAAATAGGAAAAAAAAACAATTATATTGGGACAATTATAGTAGAAGGCACTAAGCATAATACTCCAAAAGAGATTAATAGACAATTTCAGCTATTCTTTCAAAAACTGTACTCTTCGGTAGACGTTAACAAGGAGGCGAAAAAGTGTTTCTGGGAAAATCTTAAAATCCCTAAAATATCCTCAGATCAATTAGCTTCAATAAATAAAGAGATTACGGTAGAGGAGACATTGAAGGCAATCAAAGAGTTAGCTTTAGGGAAGGCTCCCGGTCCCGATCAATTACCAAGTGAATTCTATAAAGTGCTCTCAGAAGAGATTGCCCCGACACTAACTGAACTATTTAATAAATATTTTATACATAGTTTAAAACCTTCCCAATCTTTTAGTGCATCAAATATTATACTCATACTAAAAAAAGATAAGGATCCTAATCTAATGGACTCATACAGACCAATTTCACTGCTTAATAGTGATTATAAGCTTTTGGCTAGTATCCTAGCTGCACGCCTTAAAGAGAGTATAGGAGATGTCATACACCCAGATAAAACTGGATTTATTCCTGGCAGGACAGCACAGAAAAACATAAGAAAAGCGATGACTCTAATTGAATATGTATTGGGATCCCATGGGGCAGAGCCAGATGTTAAGCATGATTTTGCATTATTAACAGTCGACGCTGAAAAGGCCTTTGACTCTGTCCTATGGGATCACCTATTAACGGCGTTAAAGAAATTTGGTTATATAGGCCACTTTCAAAACTTTGTATCACTATTATATCAGAACCCAATTTCATATCTCTCGACAAATAATATCTTATCCCCTCCTATTACACTGTATAAAGGGACAAGACAGGGATGTCCCCTTTCGCTGTTACTATTCAACATAGCAATCGAACCGCTAGCGATTAAATGTCGGGAAGTATTGGAAGGTATAAAAATCAAACAGTATAAAGCTATTCTGTCACTGTATGCTGACGACATCTTATTTTATATAAGGGACTCAAACTAAAATATTCCAACTCTAGTAGATATATTAGCGGAGTTTAGTAAATTTGCTGGATATAGAATAAATCTTGCCAAATCAGAGATTTTATGGATTATTAAAAATAAAAACAGCTTAATAGAGAATCCCTTTAAACTAACTGAAAAAAATATTAAATATCTTGGAATAATTATTTCTAGAAAGCCTGAGGAATGGTATGACATAAACTATACCCCGATTTGGAAAAAGTGCTCCTCTGAAATTCAGAAATGGAGTAAATTGCCATTATCTTTATCGGCAAGGATAGCACTAATTAAAATGCGTACATTCCCTAAAATCCTATTTCTTATTCAGCATATACCTGCTTTTTTACGTAAGGCAGATATACAAAAATTTAACTCTTGTTGTTCTCACTTTCTTTGGTCATCAAAAAAACCACGAATTTCCTTACTAAGGCTAATGCATCCAAAAGATCTGTGTAGATTTGCATTTCCTAACCTAACAAATTACAATCTTGCATCTATGGCCAGAATTGCTATGGATTGGCTAACTGAATCCAACTATGCCACAAACGGAGATATAGAAGAGGCCATAGTTTCTCCATACGCTTTTAAAGCGTTGCTTCATAGTGCCAAATTCAAAGATGTAAAAGAAAATGTCCCAAAATTCACAACTTATAACGTAATCATAGCATGGTACAAAATTTGTAATTTGTTAGAAGTGAACCACTCGCTCTCTAAATTTTTACCTATTAGAGGAAATCCAGATTTTGAGAGCGGATGTACATCACCCGCTTTCAGAAAATGGTCAGCAAATAATTTGAAATTCTTGGAACAGGCCGTGGACCCTCTTAATAAGCACATGAAAACATTTGAAGCATTAAGTAGAGAATTCAATCTGGATAAAAGATCATTTTTTGCATATCTACAAATGAGGCATTTTTACTATAAGCAGGAACCCCTGGAGGCAGATGCCTGGTCGCTGGGCCCACTAGATGATATTATTGCTAGATTTTCCATAGGTAACCATTCTATTTCACATATCTACAGATTATTAATACTCAAAGAGGCCAAAGCTAAGGTAAATAAGCTGTTTCACTCCTGGAAATTAGATATCCCCGAAATCGATTTGAATTTTTTAAAAAAGAATTTTGACAGAGTAAGAAAGTTTTCAAATAGTATGGCAATAAGAGAGTCTCATTTAAAACTCCTTAATAGAGCATACCTGACACCCAGTAGAATGAGTAAATGGAAAGGAGACATGGCCTGCTTTAGATGTAAATTCCCAGCAGCCGATCTATTTCATGTCTTTTATGCATGCCCAAAAATTTCCCAATTATGGAAACAAATAGAATTTTGGCTTAACAGAGTTTTGCCAGCTAAAATCCGGCTTAAACCTTCACATATTTTCTTTCTGGTGCATGATCAAGTGCAGAATAAGTCCCTGATTAACACTACAATTCTGTTAGTTAGACAGAGGATTTTAAGGGCCTGGAAGGATAAAAATGCTCCTAGCATAGCTGTGGTAATTCAAGACGTAACCTATCAAATGGCCTTAGAGCAGAATGATCAATTAATTTTTATAGAGAATAAAATAAAAAAGTACATGGCGAAATGGGACAAAGTTATTTTAGATCAGCCTAGAGAGGTACAGCTGCAGCTATTAGGCTATTTTCGAAGTTCACCAGAATTTCTACAATTATTATTAACAGATGAGTATCCAGAATTTTGGAGCATTTCTTTTGAGGGTGGAGTGGGGGACGAGTATTGGGGGGGAGGTGGAGGAGAGTAGGAGAGGTTTCCCCTTTCTCCCTTTTTTTTTTTTTTTTTTCTCTCTCTCTTTCTCTTCTTTCTTGTTTCTCTTTCCTCTTTTTCTTTCGTTTTTCTTGTTTTCTTTTTGATCTAGCAAATTAATATTGTTTTGCACATAGATGATCTAGAGAATGTTGTGCCTAGATCCAAATATGTCCTTTCTTTCCTTTCTTTTTTAAAAAAGTATACAAATAGTAATGTGTTATACTTCCGATAAAGTGACAAACTATCTATGACATATTGTTTTATTATGTAAATGTAAAGCTATATTTTGTCTTTTTCTTTGCCTAACCATGTTTTGTTTGTCACTAAGAAAACTACAATAATAAAAATTATATTTAAAAAAAAAAAAAAACATGAGATCACAAGCACGTGATAATAGCCCAAGATTTTACAAACACAATTATCATGGTGTTCAAACACAAAGTCCAAATATCACTAACATTAACTACCAAATGCATAGTCCAAATTTTTGCAATTCTAGTCATCAGAATACCGATTTTCACAGCAATCAAAAATCTTTTTTCAATAAAGATAATACACATCAACACAAACCAAATTATGAATGTTTTGAACATTACAATAGATTCAGCCCTTTTACATCAGATTCTAAAATCTTAACCAGAGACCAGGAGGCCCCCAGTACGTGCAATGCATCCGCTTTTTTAGAGATAGGCCCAGCTTCAAGAGCAGAGGAACCCCAAACTGAGATCAGGAAAAATACCTTATTTTTTAGAAAACGAGGGTCTAGAGGCAGATCCTTTGCCACCAAGAAAGAGAAACTATACAGACTAGACCAGGGCATTTTTAACCTATCATCTTATTTACTATCTATCGAAGAGAAGAAAGTTCTAAAGCAGGGCCTATTCTTCTGTCCCCCCAACCCTCCTAAATTGTTTGATATATTTGTAGATTTGAACAATTTCACCCGTAAACTGTCATTACAGAAGTATTTTGCAAATAAAAAATTGAAAGGTAGTAAATTTGAAGCTACAGAATCACAGTTGATATTAATCAACTCCATGTCATCTGATAGACACACCCCCTGTGTAGTGTCCAATATTGAAAACCTCACTACCCATCTTTTTGAGGAATTTATACACACATCAGTCAAGAAAAAATCCAACTTTAATCCCACAAATACATCAAATAAATAAATAGAACTATATCAAAATATGGTTTTTGAAGACTTTGAGAAAATGTTTAAATCCCAAACTCATATTATATTACTCATATTATATTACTCATATTATAATAACCGTAATCCATGGAAAATTTACAAAAGAACCCAAACATTATTATTCGGGATGCTGATACAGGTGGAAGTATTATAATACAAAATATTGAAGATTACATTAGGGAAGCAGATAGAATTTTGGGAGATGAAAATTATTACAAGATCTTACCAAAAGATCCCACGATAGTATAGCTACAAACATATTCTACACTTATCGATAAAGGGGTGTCTTTGGGTATTTTAAAAAAAATTCTAAAAATAACCAACCCCACCATAGCACACTACTATCATTTATCAAAAGTACATAAAGACAAACAGAACCCACCGGTACCACCAATTATTGGGGGTATCGACAATTTAACATACAACCTGTCATATTATATCGATTAATTCCTGCAGAAATTTGTTGTCTCACTCCCTTCATATATTAGATATAGTGCCCATCTATTGCAACTCCTTGACAATCTGTCGATTGTAAATAAGAATGTAATATGGATCACATGTGACGTCAGTTCACTATATTCCAATATTGCCCATGAATTGTGCGTCTCAGCTATTTCACATTTTTCAGAACAGGATCCTTATTTACCCAACACCCAACGAACATTCGTTTTGGAGAGTATATATTTTATACTCCAACATAAATATTTTGTCTACCATAAACACCACTACTTACAAGTAAAAGGTATGGCCATGGGGACCAGGTTCGCCCCCAGTTTTGCAAATCTCTTTAAGAAAGATACATTCTAAATGCTGGATTTGGGGTGAACCTGGTCCTCTATGGCCGATACATTGACGAACTGATTTTCATTTGGGAGGGAGACAGATTGTCAGCAGACCTATTCGTGGCTCATTGCAATCGCAATGATATGGGTATAAACTTTACCGACAATATACAATTTCAAAGTATAGAATACCTAGATTTAGTTCTCAGTTTTGGACCAAACAATGCCATAACATCCAAAACATACTTCAAAGAAGTTGATAGCAATAGTTTTCTAGAATACAGCAGTAACCATCATAAAAGTTTGATTCATAATATCCCTTATAGTCAGTTTAGGACGATAAGGAGAAATTGTACAGATTTAAACACCTTTATGGTAGATTTCTAGATAAAGGATATCCTCCAACTTTACTAGACCAAGCTTTAACCAGAACTAAAAATCTCGTTAGAGCTAAGATTTTACAAACTAACAAAAAACAAAGCACAGAGTCCAAATCAGAAATAGACAACAGGGAGATTTTATTCATAACACAATATAATACAGACTTCAATAAAATCCAACAAATATTAAATAAACACTGGCATGTGATCCTGAGGGATCCCATACTCAAAAATATGGTCAAAAGCAAAACAAAAATAGTATATAGAAGAGCACCAACCTTGAGAAACAAACTAGCTCCCAGTGAAAAAAGTAAAACATGTCAATCAGATTACTAGAAAACAGGGAACAAAAAAGAAGGGTATCTTTGGCCTACAAGGGGTATACAAATGCGGGCAAACTGGATGTGGTTCATGTAAATTTATAAAATCAGGTCAAAAAACTTTCAAATCAACAGTAACAGGAGAATCCTTTACCATTCCAGGCTTTTATAATTGTGAATCTAATTTTGTGATCTATCTAATAGAATGCTTATGCGGCCTACAATATGTAACACAGTATTCCTAACCATTGTTTACGCAAACACAATGGAAATCCATACATATTTAGATTTCATCCCATTGATTATATTCCTATATTGATTATATTCCTAGATCTTCTGATTACAATAGACTAACAAAATTAAGACAACGTGAAACCTATTGGATATACAAACTAAAGACACTTTACCCAACAGGTCTAAATGCCAATGTAGATCTGGCAGCTTTCAACTAATTAATATTTTTTTACAAAGTACCCATCACTTCCGAATTAATTTTACTATAATTCAATTTTCATTACAAATCACTCTACCTTCAACCACTTACAGCACACACCATACATCCATCACATTTTACATTCATCATTTTTAGATGATTTTTGTGTCTACTGCACTTTAACAATTAATCACCATTGACAAACATTAATCACACAATACTTACTAGCTTACATTACATACCAATACATCACATAAGGTATATGATATATACACACATTTTTTAATAGATTTGGTATTACACACATCACATCACAGATACACATCACCCCAAGTTTTTGCCCCCCAAGTTTAGATCCACACTTATACATTTATCATTCTTTGAAATTTTATTAGTTTATAATTTCATCTGATTATTACATCGCCTCACCACACAACACTCCTTACAAAATTATTACATTCAACTATGTCCATACAAACTAGTTTTTAGAAAAATATTACACCACCCATATTATATTGTTTTCACGATCATTTACAGATAGGACGCAATGGACAAACTCATACATATTCAGACACTGCACTTTTAGAAGAATACTCCTACAAAACAGTTTTTTGGAGAAATATTAAACCACTCATATTTACATTGTTTTTCACGATCATTTACAGATAGGACTTAATGGATACACACATATATACATTCAGACAGGTTTTCCTATTTTGTTAAATGGAACCAGCTGACACATCTTTTAGGTGCATTTTTAGAAGAATACTTCTGATTTTCTCATTTATGAAAATTGCGATCTCTTGTCTCTGACGAGTTTTTTCGAGACCATCTGGTTTAGATTTATATAACACAAGACAACTCATTTAAGCACACAGATCTAGATATGAATCACCATGGAAAATGAAAATATGTTACTTGTGTGTCTTATATTAGTAACGTAAAACATGTTGTACAAGTGTGTATAAAAGGTTGAGTATCAACCTGCTCACCTTTGTATGGTGTGCCATAACTTCAAAACTCTTAGGGATATATTCAAGTATTGAATAAGAAACATCTATAGATCCAATACAATTGCAAATGCAAATATTAAACAATTAACACCCATCTCATGGGGGACCATTTGGTTTCTCTTTACTATAGGAAAGTTGATGCACAGATCCAGATAAGGATCATCTCAAAAGACGCATAATACGTAACTTTCAGATATTGGTAACACAAAATACGTTGTTTATATGTTTACATAAAGTTGATTCTGAACTTGTTTACTTTTGTATTTGCTTACGCTGTGCTTAAATTTTGAGGGACATATACAAACATAGAATAACAAATATTCATTCATCAAAAAATGTAAAATCTGGAGAGATAAAATATAATCACCTAACAATCAATACTCATTTCCTGGAGTTTTCGAAATTGTGATTTTCTTATTCTATATGAAGAATGTTTTTTCCAACCAGACAAATTAACTGGGATGTTCCACGATCATTAGGTTTGGTTCCGCTTTCTCCACTATGTATTTGCATTTATGCTTTTGCATTTATGGTTCTGACACTTCTATATGAATATAATCTGCATTGGATAGTTCAGATCATTTTCATTTGTATAGATATCATTAGAGAGTATAAGGCCTAATTATCAAGCTGTCAACCGCAAATACGCTGGAATTACGCAGCGTAATTGTGGCGAGCCTGATTCGCCCTATTTATCAAAGCCTACAGACCGGCAAAAGTTGAAATCTGTGATGTAACATAAGATCCGCCGGTCTCAGTCCGACACAGATCGATGCTTACATCATTACAGATGTTCCGAATACAAATTCGGCACTATCTGACAACTTTTGCAAATTATCACCACTATTCCGGCCCAGCGTACCTGGCTTTCAATATGCCACCCTGGAGGCTGCGGATGCCATAGGAATCAATTGGAGTCTGAAAGCGGCGAAAGCTTATGTTCGCTGCTGCCCGATAGCCCATTGATTTCTATGGTAGAATAAAAATTACATTTACACCTAACACCCTAACATAACCCAGAGTCTAAACACCCCTAATCTGCCGCCCCGACATCACCACCACCTACATAAAATTATTAACCCCTATCCCACCGCTCCCCGACACCGCCGCAACTAAATAAATATATTAACCCGTATCCCGCCACTCCCAGAGCCCACCGCAACTAAATAAAAGTATTAACCCCTATCCCATTGCTCCCGGAGCCCACCACAACTAAATAAAGTTATTAACCCCTATCCCGCTGCTCCTGGAGCCCTCCGCAACTAAATAAATTTATTAACCCCTAAATCCCTGGCCTCCCACATCACTACCACTTACCTAACCCTTTTAACCCCTAAACCGCCAGCCCCCCACATCGCCATAAACTAAATTAAGCTATTAACCCCTAAACTTAACAAGCCGCTAACTTTACATTAAATATTAACTCATCCTTATCTTATAATAAATTTAAACTTACATTTAGAATTAAAATAAACTATATTAAACTACTAATGAACCTACCCTAACTATTATCCTACAACTACATTAAACTATATTAAACTATTAATTAACCTACCCTAACTATTATACTAAAATTACATTAAACTATTCATTAACCTACTCAATTATACTAAAATTACATTAAACTAACACTTAAATTAACTATATTACATATTTAAAACACCTTACCCTACTCAAATTATTTAAATCTACAATTAAAAATTACTAAGTTACAAAAAATAACAACTAAGTTACAAAAAATATAAAACACTAAGTTACACAAAATAAAAAATAAATTATCAAATATTTAAACTAATTACACCTAATCTAATAGCCCAATGAAAATAAAAAAGCCCCCCCAAAATAAAAAAAAAACCTAGCCTACAATAAACTACCAATGGCCCTTAAAAGGGCCTTTTGTGGGGCATTGCCCCAAAGAAATCAGCTCTTTTACCTGTAAAATAAAATACAAACACCCCCCAACAGTAAAACCCACCACCCGCACAACCAAACCCCCCAAATAAAAACCTATCTAAAAAACCTAAGCTAACCATTGCCCTAAAAAGGGCATTTAGCTCTTTTTCAGCCCAAACCCCTAATCTAAAATTAAAACCCACCCAATAAACTCTTAAAAAAACCTAACACTAACCCCCGAATATCCACTTACAGTTTTTGAAGACCAGACATCCATCCTCAACGAAGCGGCAGAAGTCTTCATCCAACCGGGCAGAAGTCTTCATCCAGACGGCATCTTCTATCTTGATCCATCTGGCGCGGAGCGGCTCCATGTTCAAGACATCCAGCGCGGAGCATCCTCTTCTTACAACGTCTTCTGAAGAATGAAGTTTCCCTTTAAATGACGTCATCCATTCAGCCAATTAAGGGCAATGCCCATCCAAATGCCCTTTAATACTAATAATAGCTTTATTTAGTTTATGGCGATGTGGGGGGCTGGCTGGTTAGGGGTTAATAGGTTTAGTAAGTGGTAGTGATGTGGTAGGCCAGGGATTTAGGGGTTAATACATTTATTTAGTTGCGGGCGTGGTCCGGGAGCGGCGGGATAGGGGTTAATAACTTTATTTAGTTGCGGCAGGGTCCGGGAGCGGCAGGATAGGGGTTAAACATTTTAGTATAGTGGCGGTGTTTAGTGACAGGGTATAAATAAAGTTGGGAAAAAGCCGAATAGCAGCAAGATCGATGACTGTTAGTTAACAACAGTCCACTGCTCATCACCCCGTACTTGGTGCGTGGCTTTTTGACATCATTTTTGAAAAATAAGGAGAGCGTATTCAGGTCCGCGGCCACAATGTGAGGCGATGTTAGGCCAGCATATTAGTGCCGGCGAATGCAGCACAGTTGACGGCTTGATAAATATCCCTCTTAGTATTAACTTCTGTAATTTCTATTGTATATCTTTCACCTGTGTTTTAACAGTTTTTAGTCAAGAATTCCTCTGGTTCAAACATACACACCTTTGTTACATTTGTTATCATTGGTTCTCCTTAGATGTGACAACTTCCGTTTTTTTAATGTTACAAGTGTATAAAATGTTGCTAATTTTTTTTTAAATCTTTTATTTATCAGATTTTTTTCCACATACAACAAAAAGAAAATGAAAATATTGTACACAATATTTGTTGGAGACGCAGCTCCTATGACATAAATAACAACAAAGATACACAACAGGTTTTTTCCATCCTTGCTCGAAAAATGAAAAATAAAGTTCCAGTATCACAGAAAAAAAGAAAAAAAAAAAAAAAAAGAGCACACAACATTTTCCTCTCTCTCCCCCCCCCCCCACCACCACCACGCGGTATCCCCACCCGTCACTCCCCACCAGGCCGCTCCAACCAGCTATGCGGAAAGACATTTAATAATGTCAATTCCACAAAACTCACTGATGATAAGAAAGGGGAGAGAATCAATTTTTGTGACGAAGTGGGATAAGATAGTATAACAGGAGACCACTTCCACAAGAATTTCTGAATTCTTTTCTCTGCAGCATTGTATAAGTGATACGATTCAAATACTATTTGATCTAGTATTATTTTAAAAACCAAAGCTAACCCCCCGCTATTCTTAGCTTTCCAATTTTTCAGTATACAGTGTCTAACTGCCAATATAATTGTATTTAAACTATTTATGGTATTACAATTAATAGCATCATTTGGAGGGCAGAGAAAGATAATATCTACCGCAGATAAACCTATTGTTACTTTGTATAATTTATTAAACCAAAAAATAATTTTCAGCCAGAGTTGTCTAACTTTAGGGCATGTCCAAAACATATGAAGTAAATCCGCCCTACCATGTGCACAACGCGGACAGAGATTAGGCACAGAAGGATAAAACTTAGATATTTTCCATGGTGAAAGATAGAAACTATTAATCAATTTCATATGAGATTCTTTCCAAGATATTGGAACTTTACACTTGGACATGGACTTAAAACTCTGATTAATTGTTTCATGTTCCACTAAGGGAGTTACAAAGGACCAAGTTTTACATAAGTTATCCTTAATAAACTGGCTCTGGTTATTGATCATGATATCATACAACAGAGAAATTGACGCATCTCCTGCGGTAAATTTTTGTATACATAGCTTGATAATGTTGCTGATTAATACCTTTTGCATCCGCTTTTATTTGCCTGAAGAAACGACCAGATGTGGTCGAGAAACGTGTTGCATGAAAATAAAGCGTTCTTTTACCTTTTAAACATTTGGAAGTTGTCCTTTTGCTTTTATCATTTAATTGACTCCAGCGGGAAGCAGAGAGAGTACCCACAGCCTTTCCGAGATTTGTTGCAGTGTCAAGACCCAGTTACTTGACAGTTTGGGGATCTCCTGACCAGTGTTACTAGCCACTGTTGAGTGCTAGCCTGCCTGCTGGCACCGGTCACAATATGGTGCATTTGATTCTGGTAAGCTCATTCACCCACCTGGGATATACTACACTATGAGGTGCCCTCTTTTTGCTTTATCATCCTTGTAGATTATTCCTAACCCCAGGTTCAAGCGGAGCAGCCTCCCGTCATGTTTACAATATTGAACAGTATCACAGATTCACACAGTTGGATATCCAACTGCGTCCTATGAAAAAGGAACTTTGGTAATATTAACATTTCTTTTAATTAGCAACTGAGCGCACCTCCTAAGATCCCCTCCTGGGTTCTTTTCGTTTAGTAGCAAGATCTGTATATTTGGCTCAAAGTCTCTGCGCCGCTTTTCCAAGATGGTGCCTGTCAATCCTCACGAGCCAGAAAAGGTGTTACATGGCAATAAATTAGGGTATTGTGGTCCTGGATGATCACGCTATAACGGTAGGCTCTGGTCCAACAGAAGTGGTAAAATTCAGGCAAGATTGCCTTTCAGTAGAGCGGAGCAATCCAGACATGCGACGGCTCCATAGGCAGCTAGCTCCGCCCAACCTTGTTAGTTTTGAAATAGACAAAACCAACAGAAGAGACAATTTACAAGGTCTATAGAGTCTTTATAAATTCTTCATGCTAGTCCAAGGTGTAGGTGAAAATATCCCCCAAATGCTCGCCACTGGCCCCTGGAGACACCTTTCATTATATCCAATGAGACTACTCTACCGCAACAAAACAGACCTGAAAATATTTTACAACCACAAATATTTCCAGAACCTATTTTGCACAGCTGTTAAAATTATAGTTGCTCCACGTTTTGATTGGTGTGTAAGAGAGCCAGACTTCACAGGGGCTAAACTCACTGAATACTAGTAGAAAAAGGGTGCAGCCTGGAAGTCCCAGATAGATGAAAGATGTGTCTTAGCTTTCTGCTCAGATGAGATGATCTAAAATGATCTTACAGCACTGCAAGATCTCTCACAAGATAATAGACAGGCAAATTTTGCTATACATCTCTAAGGAGTGTTCTTTGCATTTATATATGCAATGTATATATATATATATATATATATATATAAGAAAAAGCTGCAGCACTCCCAAACAATTTTTTTGTGGTTTATTTCAAGCGAAAAGACATATTATATATATATATATATATATATATATATATAAGGGGCGAAAAGCCCAGTGCAATCTAGCACTGCATGACATTAGAGTTTTGTTACACTTACACTTTGTGCTTTGTATTTTACATTACATTTAGCCACCAATCAGCAAGTGCTACCCAGGGGCTAAACCAAAATTAGGCTGGCTCCTAAGCTCACATTCCTGCTTTTTCAAATAAATATACCAAAAGAATGAAAAAATTGATAATACTAGTAAATTAGAAAATTACTTAAAATTGCAAGCGCTAACTGAATTATGAAAGAAAAAAAATGGGTTTCATATCCCTTTAAATTATAGTGTAACATAGTTTAAATTGTATTTGCTACAAACTGAAACTTTATATCAGTCCCAGATGTTTTCCTCCTCTATGAAATTCTGTATCCTAGAGAGCCTCATTATTTTCTAACGCCTAGATTTAGAGTTTTGCGGCCAAAGGGGTGCGTTAGCTACGCATGCTTTTTTCTGGCCGCACCTTTTAAATACCGCTGGTATTTAGAGTTCACAGAATGGCTGCGTTAGGCTCCAAAAAAGGAGCGTAGAGCATATTTACCGCAACTTCAACTCTTGATACCAGCGGTGCTTACGGACGCGGCCAGCTTCAAAAACGTGCTCGTGCACGATTCCCCCATAGAAAACAATGGGGCTGTTTGAGCTGAAAAAAAACCTAACACCTGCAAAAAAGCCGCGTTCAGCTCCTAACGCAGCCCCATTGTTTTCTATGGGGAAACACTTCCTACGTCTGCACCTAACACTCTAACATGTACCCCGAGTCTAAGAATCAGAATTTTCCTACCTTAATTCCGATTGGCTGATAGAATCCTATCAGCCAATCGGAATTCGAGGGACGCCATCTTGGATGATGTCCCTTAAAGGAACCGTCATTCTTCAGTTGGACGTCGGAGGAAGAAGATTGATCCGCGCTCTGGAGGTCTTCTTGATGGAGCCGTTCCTCATCAGATGAAGATAGAAGATGCCGCTTGGATCAAGATGGTTGCCGGTCTGGATCGCCTCTTCTTCCCGGATAGGATGAAGACTTTGGAGCCTCTTCTGGACCTCTTCAGCCGCAGGATTATGGATCGCCAGCCCCCGCTTGGGTTGGATGAAGATTTTGGAGCCAGGAGCGATCGGTGATACCCGGCGAGGTGAAGATAAGGTAGGAAGATCTTCAGGGGCTTAGTGTTAGGTTTATTTAAGGGGGGTTTGGGTTAGATTAGGGGTATGTGGGTGGTGGGTTGTAATGTTGGGGGGGGGTATTGTATGTGTTTTTTTTACAGGCAAAAGAGCTGAATTCTTTGGGGCATGCCCCACAAAAGGTCCTTTTAAGGGCTGGTAAGGTAAAAGAGCTTTGAACTTTTTTAATTTAGAATAGGGTAGGGCATTTTTTTATTTTGGGGGTCTTTATTATTTTATTAGGGGGCTTAGAGTAGGTGTAATTAGTTTAAAATTGTTGTAATATTTTTCTAATGTTTGTAAATATTTTTTTATTTTTTGTAACTTAGTTCTTTTTTATTTTTTGTACTTTAGTTAGTTTATTTAATTGTAGTTATTTGTAGGTATTGTATTTAATTAATGTATTGATAGTGTAGTGTTAGGTTTAATTGTAGGTAATTGGAGGTATTTTATTTAATTTATTTATTGATAGTGTAGTGTTAGGTTTAATTGTAACTTAGGTTAGGATTTATTTTACAGGTAATTTTGTAATTATTTTAACTATTTTAGCTATTAAATAGTTCTTAACTATTTAATAGCTATTGTACCTGGTTAAAATAAATACAAAGTTACCTGTAAAATAAATATAATCCTAAAATAGCTATAATATAATTATAATTTATATTGTAGCTATATTAGGGTTTATTTTACAGGTAAGTATTTAGCTTTAAATAGGAATAATTTATTTAATAAGAGTTAATTTATTTCGTTAGATTTAAATTATATTTAACTTAGGGGGGTGTTAGTGTTAGGGTTAGACTTAGCTTTAGGGGTTAATCCATTTATTACAGTAGCAGCGAGATTCGGTCGGCAGATTAGGGGTTAATAATTGAAGTTAGGTGTTGGCGATGTTAGGGAGGGCAGATTAGGGGTTAATACTATTTATTATAGGGATATTGAGGCGGGAGTGAGGCGGATTAGGGGTTAATAACTTTATTATAGTAGCGGTGCGGTCCGCTCGGCAGATTAGGGGTTAATAAGTGTAGGCAGGTGGAGGCGACGTTGAGGAGGGCAGATTAGGGGTTAATAAATATAATATAGGGGTCGGCGGTGTTAGGGGCAGCAGATTAGGGGTACATAAGGATAATGTAGGTGGCGGCGCTTTGCGGTCGGCAGATTAGGGGTTAATTATTGTAGGTAGCTGGCGGCGACGTTGTGGGGGGCAGGTTAGGGGTTAATAAATATAATATAGGGGTTGGCGGTGTTAGGGGTAGCAGATTAGGGGTACATAAGTATAACGTAGGTGGCGGTCGGCAGATTAGGGGTTAAAAAAATTTAATCGAGTGGCGGCGATGTGGGGGGACCTCGGTTTAGGGGTACATAGGTAGTTTATGGGTGTTAGTGTACTTTAGAGCACAGTAGTTAAGAGCTTTATGAACCGGCTTTTTTCTGCGGCTGGAGTTTTGTCGTTAGATTTCTAACGCTCACTTCAGCCAAGACTCTAAATATCGGCGTTAGAAAGATCCCATTGAAAAGATAGGATACGCAAATGACGTAAGGGGATCTGCGGTATGGAAAAGTCGCGGCTGCAAAGTGAGCGTTAGACCCTTTAATGACTGATTCTAAATACCGGCGGTAGCCCAAAACCAGCGTTAGGAGCCTCTAACGCTGGTTTTGACGGCTACCGCCCAACTCTAAATCTAGGCCTAAGGAAGATATCTCTTATCTGGGACTTCTTGGTTCTTCCCTTTTTCTTATAGAATTCAGTGAGTTCAGCCCCTGTGAAGTCAGCACTATAATATCTGTCTAAACTAGAAAATCATTGATCATCAAGTCAATAGAAAGTAATGAAGTTATCTGGGAAACTGAAGCTGTCAGTTTTTTGGTTTTATTTCAAGTAGAAAAAATACAAAGTGCAATGTAATTTGTAAAAGATACACATAAATATACTGAGTATGACCCTATTTTTTTAAAGTTACACAGAAACTGCCATAGCATAATCAAAATTTGTAAATTTACAATCCTAAATACAATGTTGTATACATAATCGATATGCATTAAAATTCAAAATAGAAAGTGCAATTTTTAAATGTAATAGAATTTAATGTGATGTCTAAATGAATATCAAATAGAAAGAACAAAGTGTAAATGCAGCAGAACCCTTATGCCATGCAGTGCTATATTGCAGTGGGCTTGTCTCGCCTTCACATCCAGACACACTTTGGAGAAATATAGCAAATTCTGCCTTTTAAGAATTTTGTGATGAATTGTGCAGTGCTGGAGGATAATTTTATATAATCTTTATATCATCAGGCCCTTAATGTAAACTAAAACATTTGCAAAGACTTTAGCATTAAAAAAGCTATATGAAATAAACAAGATATGCTGTGTAAAAATGACAAAATGAGGTTTAAGATGTTCAATAAGTCCATAAATCCTTTACTATGTGTTTCTTGATAAATTGTTTAGTTGTAATCAAGCAAGGTATAGACGGTATTAATGCACCACCTGTGGTTTTCAAATAAATTGAAAACCCAACAAAAAAATCAATGGGCTATTAATGGATGTCTCGTCTCAAGAGTGAGGCCAGTATTGCCCAATAAAGTGCCCCCATGATGATGTGCTCAATGTGTCAGTCAGTCAAATGTCATAAATGGCAAGACATAGTTTATAAAGAATGGCCTGTCTTGCCACTGATATGCTGACAGAGAGATAGGATACCTATGATACTAATAGTATAAACATATGATACCACTAGTATAATTTTCCTGCCATTGGCACTAAAAGAGTTACATTTAAAGTGTCAAAATGCTTCTAGGTAAATACCCTAGGCTGTCTAGTGTCTAGAAATATATATATATTTTTGTGTAGTGGTTTTGGATTCAGTGACTGCTATTAAACTTACAGTCCAAGCATAGCAAACTTTTCAAACCTTTAGCTGTAAACCAATAATTCCATTCTTGTAGTATTTGGCCTATATTTTCTAAAAAATTACTTGAAAACCAAGACATAGGAGGTCTTTCTGAAATCAGGACAAAATAATCTATTTTAGAGTATTTTTCCTTAGCTACACTAGTTGAGTACAAATTATATGCAATTTGTAAAAATGTTTTTTTTCCCCCTCCCAGGTTTCAGTATTAAATTCATATTTATTGTTATTTTATGCACTCATCACAAGAAAACATTATATAATATGTATAGGTGGATATTATGGTAAAACAGAGCAAAGATGCCAAAGTTGTCTCTGTCATTTAAGCACAGAAATTGTGAAAATCCTCTGCCCTTAATGGGTTAAAACATTCACAGCTAGATTATAAATTTGGCGTTATGAATGAAAAAGCATTGTTATGGCCCATAATGATGCTTTTTCCCTAACGTCGCTATTACAAGTCTTGTCAGAATAGTTGTACCGCAACCTTTTTTTTGTCCGTCACGCAACGTCAGTACCGCACTTTAAGAAAAGTCATTTTTCAATGGGACTTCCATAGCGCCGGTATTACAAGTTTTGATGTGAGGCCAAAAAGTGAGCAGTACAGCCTAAAATGACAAGATCCGTACCGCCATCTAAAGTCAGTAGTTATGAGTTTTACGTTACAAAGCTGTAGCATAAAACTCATAACTAAACTGTCACAACGTACACTAACACCCACAAACTACCTATTAACCCCTAAACCAAGGCCCTTCCGCATCACAAACCCTAAAATAAAATTATTAACCCCTAATCTGCCGCTCCGGACATCGCCACCACTGTAAAAATGTATTAACCCCTATTCCGCCACTTCACAACATCGTCGCCACTATACTAAACTTATTAACCCCTAAACCGCCACCCTCCCACATCACAAACACTATTTAAAGATTATTAACCCCTAATCTGCCATCTGCCCACACCGCCGCTATATTAAACCTATTAACCCCTAAACCTAACCCTAACGTAACCCTAACCCTAACCCCCCCTAACTTAAATATAATTAAAATAAATCTAAATGATCCAATCAGCCAATAGAATGCGAGCTCAATCCTATTGGCTGATTGCAACAGCCAATAGGATTTTTTCACCTTTAATTCCTATTGGCTGATAGAATTCTATCAGCCAATCGGAATGGAAGGGAGGCCATCTTGGATGACGTACCTTAAAGGGAAACTTCATTCTTCATTGACCATTGGAAGAAGAGGATGCTCCACGCTGGATGTCTTGAAGATGGACCCGCTCGGTGCCGGATGGATGAAGATAGAAGATGCCGTCTGGATGAAGACTTCTGCCCGCTTGGATGAAGACTTCTGCCGGCTTTGAGGAGGACTTCTGCCCGCTTCAATGAAGACTTCTGCCGCCTGGATGAGGATGAATGTCCGGTCTTCGAACACTGTAAGTGGATCTTCAAGGGTTAGTGTTAGTTTTTTTTTAAGGGTTTATTGAGTGGGTTTTATTTTTAGCTTAGGGTTTGGGCAGTAAAAGAGCTAAATGCCCTTTTAAAGGCAATGCCCATCCAAATGCCCTTTTCAGGGCAATGGTTAGCTTGGGTTTATTTAGATAGGTTTTTATTTGGGGGGTTTGGTTGTGTGGGTGGTGGGTTTTACTGTTGGGGGGTTGTTTGTATTTTTTTTTTACAGGTAAAAGAGCTGATTTCTTTGGGGCAATGCCCCACAAAAGGTCCTTTTAAGGGCCATTGGTAGTTTAGTGTAGGCTAGGGATTTTTTTTATTTTGGGGGGGCTTTTTTATTTTCATAGGGCTATTAGATTAGGTGTAATTAGTTTAAATATTTGATAATTTATTTTTTATTTTGTGTAAATTAGTGTTTAGGAGTAATTCTTTTTTATTTTTGATAATTTCTTTTTTTATTTTGTGTAATTTAGTGTTTATTTTTTTGTAATTTAGATAAATGTATTGTATTAATTTAATTTATTTTATTGTAATGTTAGTTTTTAGTGTAAGGCAGGTTAGGTTTTATTGTAAGGCAGGTTAGGTTTTATTTTACAGGTAAGTTTGTATTTATTTTAACTAGGTAGTTAGTAAATAGTTAATAATTATTTACTAACTAGTCTACCTAGTTAAAATAAATTTAAACTTACCTGTAAAATAAAAATAAATTAGTTATATTGTTGCTAGATTAGGTTTTATTTTACAGGTAAGTATTTAGTTTTAAATAGGAATTATTTAGCTAATAATTGTAAGTTTTATTTAGATTTATTTTAATTATATTTAAGTTAGGGGGGTTAGGGTTACGTTATTGTTAGGTTTAGGGGTTAATAGGTTTATTATAGTGGTGGTGTGGGCGGACTAGGGGTTAATAATCTTTAAATAGTGTTTGCGATCTGGGAGGGCAGTGGTTTAGAGGTTAATAACTGTAATGTAAGTGGCGGCTATGTTAAGGGCAGCAGATTAGGGCTTAATAGTTTTATTTATGTGGCGGCGATGTTAAGGGCGACAGATTAGTGGTTAATAGTTTTACGTAGGTGGCGCGATGTCGGGAGCGACAGATTAGGGGTGTTCAGATGTGGGGTTTATGTTAGGGTGTTAGGTTTAAAGGTAACTTTTTCTTTCCCCATAGATATCAATGGGACTGTGTTATGGAGCTTTTGTTTCCGCGATCGCAGGTGTTAGGCTTTTTTTTTGCCGGCTCTCCCCCTTGATGTCTATGGGGAAATCGTGCATGAGCACGTCAAAGCAGTGCTTGTATTTGGGTGAGGTATGGAGCTCAACGCAACCATATCGGTTACACAAGCCTGCTTTATGCAAACCTGTAATAGCAGCGCTATGAAAGGTGAGCGGTGAAAATAACGTACAAGTAATTAGCGAGCAGCCATAACACAAAACTCGTAATCTGGCTGTCAGATAGGTAGTACAATTTATTGTAGCAAACGAAGATACCAGCAAGCCTTCCAAACGTTCAAATTCACAAAGATTTTATTGCTTAATGGAGGTACATAAAACAGCTTAAAAAGCAAAAATTTGGGGGCAGAGTCTAGCTACGCTGGAAGATGGCTGCTAGTTAGAAGGGCTCCCATCTCCCAAACTGGCAAATAGCTATTTCTTAGAGCAGGATTTCCCCACCTTCCTTACCTTTCCCACTGAGAGAACGCTAAAGTCTTCCTGACTTACCGGATCACTTTTCTGACAGCCTAGTATACTTTTATACCTCTTTCCAAACAGAGGCCTACTCCGAGGTGAAGGAAGAAACCGGATGAGAGAGAGCGGCGCATCAACGGCCCTCCAGCTACATCGCAGACCCACTGCACTTCCAGCCTGATTGTCGAAAACGGACCCGGTTCCTCTAACGAGCCTGCAGACTTGTGGGGCACGTCAGCTCAGCCGTAACTCACAGCTAACACCAAGACAACGAGGCAGACAGGTAACGGCATATACGCACACCATGTGGGGGCTGAATAGATCATTAAGCCACGCTGTCTCTGAACATTGCTTTCTCCCTGTGAAGGAACGGCTGATGAAGGCACATATAGTCAGATCTTACCTCCGCTCTTGCCTTGAACCTGGATACTAGCACCTGGGATACATCTTCATATTCACTAACCCCCCAGACTTTTAAAAATATAAATGTGGCGCAGAGATGTGATATATAACCCTCATATGTTGATTCATCCCCTCACGACCTGATCTCAATCCCTGTGTAGGATAAGCACACTACTTCTTGGGGCAGCAATAAAGGGGTTAAAGGGACAGAATAAATGTATTTAACATCTCAGAGACCAGAGAAAAGTTTTAAAAAAATAAAGAGACAACTCCACAGCAATACAAATTACTATTGCGTTCAGCATCTTCTAGAGGGTGAGCTTACTATAAGATAGAGGGAAAGGGAACCTACTACGGTTGTCTTTGACTTATTGGATCTGTGTGGTTAAATAAATTGAGTACATAGGGTGATGTCTTGCAAGAGGCAGAATAAGGGTGAAAAGACTGTGCCCTCAAAAACCCTAAATCAGTATTTTAAACCCCGCAAGACGCCTAATAACACGAGTGGAATAGAGTCTGTCTCTATGCACGCAGAGATGCCAGATACAACCTAAGGACTCTGACACTACCTCCTTCATCACCAAGAAGGACATTTCACACCTTTCCTCAAAAGATGACATAAAAGTAGTACTACACAAAATGAGAACTTTATTCAGAGACCTTAGAAAGGATTTAGGAGCAATTGATAAGAGAGTCTCCTCCCTGGAAATAAACCAAAAATCCTTTGTAGCAGAGATTCATTCCATTTCCTCAACAACTCAAAGACAAGACAGCAAGATACAGGAGTTATCTGATAAAATGGAGGACTTGGAGAATCGGTGCCGCCGAAATAACTTAAGGATAAGATTGATATCCGAGTCTATTCACCCCCCTGCAATTGAAGGCTATCTCCAGGGCCTCTTTAGGGTGAGAGGAGATCCAAGTTGAAAGAGCTCATAGGGCTCTAAGAACTAAACCACCTCCTAAGGCTCCTCCACGCGATATAATTGTTAAATTTCTCAGATTTAAAGATAGAGAAGATCTTTTGCGATGCGCAAGAGAGAAAAATCCCATACTACATGCTGGTGAGGAAATCCAACTATTCTCAGATTTGTCTCCTATCACCCTGCAGAAAAGGAGGGATCTATCCCACATCACCTCTATCCTGAAAATCAACAAAGTGCAATACCGATGGGGCTTTCCAGTCTCTTTGATAGCCATACGCAACAATAAATCAGCAGTATTTCGACCGGGCTCAGACCCTAATCTCTTCTACAAAGAACTATCCCTGCCTAGTACAGAAGACAGCGGCTCATCTCTACAAGAACCTATGGAGGGATCACCCAGCAGTAAGAATCTGCCTCTTGGTAACACACAATCCTGAACAACCCTCACTGTCGAACTCAGATTAGTCTTATTAAGGAATAACCCACCTTCTTTTTTGGCTGTTTTATCAAGATATGTGCCATAATGAGGGACCTAGTGGACCTATATTAACACAGAACACTGAGATCAGAGGCTATGCTGCCAATCGGGCTAAACTCTGGCTCTCCTTGATCCTGAACGCACAGATAAAGTATCCTTTTATACAACTAACATTAAGTTTTCTTCTTCAGTTTCATAATGGTTTATATGTACTGGTTAAATGTTATCACTGTTTTATGTTATTTGTGGTTTGGTTACAAGAGTTATCTCTTCATCAGAACACGTTCGATACATTATATATCTAATGTCACTCTCCACTAAGGTTTATCAAAGAAGAACTCAAAGACTAGTATGTAGAGACTCTACTCCTGAACTTGTAATGATGTTTTGCAGTGCAAAAGGCTAAGCAGTACACTTGTATGGTTTTGATTCACTTTTTGTTGGCCTTTCGAGTGAATGTATAAGTATTGTTCTAGAATAATATAATAACACTGTGCCTTCAATATAATTGTTCTATTTTTCTCTCCCTATGCAATGGTAATTTAACATTAAGGGTATCAACTAACAACAAAAGCTTGAGGCCTTTAAGAAATCCTCTGTACCAAGAGCTTGTGTATACCAAGTTGGCCAAACTTACCCCTTATAATTGTTACATTGATCCAGCAATAGATCTAAGAGTCTGTGACCCTTTACTGGGTGCCGATCTCAACAAAAGAATGATAGGTCGAAATTTTCTTCACTCATCTGAATAATAATGTAACCATATTAACTGTTCCCTCTATTCATTGTCCTCATGCCCTCTCCTCCTTACCCTTTTCCCCCTTCCCCTCTTATTTCCCCCTCCCTACCTAAGCCTCTCCATTACCCTCCACTGTTCCCTTCCTCCTTCCCACCCCCATACCCCCTCCTGCTCTCGGGAACTATATTGATTTGTCCTTTTTTATAAATACCTTATGCCGGTGAGAGAGATACTTCCCCCCTTTGAATTCTCTCACACAAACTTTTCGTCTAGAATTAGATTTGTGAAAATATAAATCTTCTTTTTTCTTCTTTATTTCTCTTTCTTCTCCTTCTCCCTTTTTTCTACTTTAAACTTTTTCTCTCTCTCTTTCTTTGGAGCCTTTTTTAATCCCTATTAAGTTACATTTTTATCTCTTCCTCCTTCTTTCTTTCTCTTTTTTTTTCTCCCCCCCCCCTTTTTTTTTTCTTTTTTTTCTCTCCCCCCTGCCCTACACCCCACATAGCTGTCAGAATGCCGACGAGAATAAGTAGATTTCAGGAACACTCCATTAGGCTGTCGTCAATCAATGCAAAGGGACTTAACAGTCCGGACAAACGGTCTATAGTGCTCAATGAGTTGAATAAACTTAGCAGCCAAATAATAATGATACAAGAAACTCACTTCAGAAAAGGAAGGGAATCCCGGTGGTCCCCCCAACTTTATCCATTAACTTGTTTTGCCTCGGGATCAAGCAAGAGAGGTGGAGTAGGTATACTAGTACACAAGTCCTTACCGCTTCAAATCACAAACACACTCAAAGACCCACAAGGTCGTTATGTACTGCTAACTGGTTTACTTTTTGAACAACACATTACACTTCTTAATATCTATGCACCAAACCAAAATCAAAGTAGTTTCTTTTAAAAAGTCACAAATTTAATTCTAGACCATGCCAAAGGTGTAATATTCATGGCGGGTGACTTTAATATCTCACTGATGGATGCCTCTAGAGGCGTCACCAATGTTCCCAAGGCTACTCTCAAAACGGTTAGAAACTCTGCAGTATCATTACATGACACCTGGAGATCCTTAAATCCTTCTTCGAAAGATTACACTTTCTACTCTTCCCCTCACGACTGTTACACGCGTATAGATGATATATTCTCAGATTCCAGTGGCCTTTCCTTAATTAACCATTGCGAAATAGGAAATATCACATGGTCAGACCACGCCCCTGTTA
Organism: Bombina bombina; assembly: GCF_027579735.1. NCBI lineage: Eukaryota > Metazoa > Chordata > Amphibia > Anura > Bombinatoridae > Bombina > Bombina bombina. The sequence goes on from NC_069503.1 coordinate 901,658,885, forward strand.
CATGTTCTATCTCTTGGCCAGATATCCCCATAATATCTAGAACTTGGAAGCTAGATTACACTCTCCTTGACAACCCCTTAATACTGGATGAGCTGAGGACAAACTTAACTGAATACTTCACACTTAACGAAAATTCCACTTCCTCACCCATAATAGAATGGGAAGCCCATAAATGGGTAATAAGAGGACTACTAATTAAACATAAAGTCATAAATAAAAATCAAGAGAACTATACGCAAACTTGCTATCAAAGATTAACACACTGGAAACTCAACATAAGGCAGACTTAAACAACCACACTATCAGACAAGACCTTACCCAAGCTAGATCGGACCTTAAGCAGTATTTAACCGAAACTTACCAACGAAACACCCTACACCTCAAGCAATACTATTTTGAGGGGGGGCAAAAAGCCCGGTAAGATCTTAGCGAGAGGGCTTCGCAGGAAGCAACTCTCAACATATACGCACTCATTACTGACAAAAGACGGGACAGACTGTTCACGACAGTAAACTTATAGCCTCTACCTTCAGAGAGTATTATAAATCTCTTAATAACATCGATAATCCAGACCCACACCCACACCCCCTGGAAACGCTAATTCAGAATAAAGATAACACTGACGACTATTTTAAAGACCTTAATCTCCCCACCCTAAACAATGAGGCCAGAACATACCTGGCATCCCCCATAACAATAGAGGAAATAGCACAGGCAATTAAAGATGTCCCTTCTGGCAAAAGCCCTGGCCCGGATGGATTCTCCTCTAGATACTATAAAAAATTCAAAGACAGTCTCTCCCCTCCCCTCCTCAAAATCTTCAATGGACTGAGGAGCAACCCTCTCCTATCCAAATCACTCTTAGAGGCACATATTTCAGTTATCCCCAAACCTGGGAAAGCAGCTACAAAACCGGAGAATTTCCGGCCTATCTCACTAATAAACAATGATATGAAACTGCTAGCCAAAATTTTGGCCACTAGGTTAAATAAGTTTTTACCTGAGCTAATTGATAAAGATCAGGTAGGTTTTGTACCCAGGCGGGAAGCTCTCGACAATACCATCAAAGTCCTCCAATTAATTAGTCACGCAAAAGCCACAAACACCCATATGGTCCTTTTAGGCACAGACGTGGAAAAGGCCTTCGATAGGGTCAAGTGGCCCTTCCTGCAACGAGCGATGGTTGAGATGGGAATCCCACAAACTTATCTAAACATGACTATGGCACTTTACTCTTTCCCAAACGCCAGAATTAGAATTAACGGTACCCTTTCCGACTTCTTTACTATTAGCAACGGTACTAGGCAGGGCTGCCCCCTGTCCCCATTGCTTTTCGCTATCTCTATGGAGGTACTAGCACAAAAAATAAGGGGTAATAGGGGAATTAGGGGAATAACTATGGGAAATAAGGAACACAAACAAGCTCTATTTGCCGATGATGCCCTTTTCTCCCTTACCGACGCTGAAACTTCTGTCCTGGAATTTCTGACTGAACTAGACCAATATGGTAAGGTCTCAAATTTCAAACTGAAAATCACTAAGTCTGAGTTAATGAACATAGGGACCCCTCCTGGAGTAATACAACACCTTAGAAACAAATACGCCATCCCTATAGCACAAAAAAAATCTGAAATATCTAGGTATATATCTAACCCCCTCCCCACAGGACCTATTTAAATATAACTACAACAAGGTAAAAGACGACATAATACGAGATCTTTCAGTGTGGGGAAACAAACACATATCATGGCTCGGCAGAATAGGGGTCTTAAAGATGAATGCACTTCTGAGGTTTTTATATTTACTGCAAACAGTACCCATAGCTCTTCCAAAAGGCTATATAAGCCAGGTCCAGAGGGCCTTTAAACAGTTCATATGGGGAGGCTCTAAACCGAGAATACCCCAAAAGAAATGTAGCTTCCTAGGGAGCGTGGAGGGCTGGGGGTCCCAAACCTGCTGACATACAAGCAGGCTATAACGCTAAAACATATTGCCGAATGGTCTCACAACACTGACAATAAAGCATGGATACATATCGACAGGCAAATTTTTAAACTGAATAACGTTGCATCTCTAGCTTGGACTCCAACTCAAAAGAGAACTAAAACACTGCAGCGATATCATATCGCAGCAGATATATTGTTAGACTGGGACAGGATACTGGCCCCTACCACACACATCTCTACGATCCCTGCACCACTTTCTCCACTCATTGAGCACACAGACCTTCCTTATAGACACATGAGCTCGCATATAAAACAGCCCTACAGTCTCAAAATAGGCTCTATCCAGTTTGCTACAGAAAATGGCCTTTTCAAGTCACAGGCCACTTTAGCAGAAACTCACGAGGAGATTTTCTCCTCATGGATACACTATCACCAACTGAGACATTTTATAACTTACCACAAGCAAAAGAAAGACCTAGGCAGAACTACCACAGACTTTGAGAAACTATGTATCCAATTAACACCCCCCACACATCTAATCTCCAAATTATATAAAATCCTGAACAGTCCAGACACATCTGCTCTTCCATCCTATGTACACCCCTGGTGCCGGGATCTTGGGCTGGACCCGGACGCAGAGCATTGGTCTAAGGCCTTTTACCTAACTAAAAAATCCTCTGTGTCAGCGGTGGTGCATGAAATCCACCTAAAGCTCTCTTGCCGCTGGTATCTGACCCCCTCTCGTCTCCACAAAATATTCCCCACACTCAGCAGTACGTGCTGGAGAGGCTGCGGTGAAGAAGGCTCTCTTCTTCACATATTGTGGTCTTGCCCCAGACTGGAGGATTTCTGGAGAAACACATTTCTAGCAATTTCTGACATAATATCAACCCAAATTCTCCCAAGCCCAAATGCCATCTTATTTCTTTCCCTGCCCAAATTAATAGGACTAGGCAAACAACCACTACTATTAATTATGATTACGGCAGCCAATAAACTTATACCCAAAAATTGGAAATCTCAAACGATCCCTTCACTAGAGGAGTGGAGAACTATGGTCTCTGACCTGCTATCTCTGGAAAGATAAAACTACCTCAAAACACACAAACTGGATACTTATGAGTTGATGAGAGCAATTTGGAACAAAACAATTTGAACCGGCTGACACCCAGCTCGGGTTCTCTTGGAATGTCGACAGCTCTTTTCCCTAGACACCTCTCGTTATCCTTCCCTCCCTATATCATCCTCTTGTATCATCATATCTTGTTTAATAGTAGTGTAAGTGTACATTTAAAAAAAAACAAAAAACTTTTTGGACTGCTAAACATCAGTCTGCTTTTTTGTGTCAGACTCACAGCGTATACTGTGCCCACTTGCCCAGTGCCACCACTCATATCTTGTTTAATAGTAGTGTAAGTGTACATTTAAAAAAAAAAAAAAAAAACTTTTTTGACTGTGAAATATCAGTCTGCTTTTTTGTGTCAGGCTCACAGCGTATACTGTGCCCACTTGCCCAGTGCCACCACTCATATCTTGTTTAATAGTAGTGTAAGTGTACATTTAAAAAAAAAAAAAAAACTTTTTTGACTGTGAAACATCAGTCTGCTTTTTTGTGTCAGGCTCACAGCGTATACTGTGCCCACTTGCCCAGTGCCACCACTCATATCTTGTTTAATAGTAGTGTAAGTACATTAAAAAAAAAAAAAACTTTTTTAACTGTGAAACATCAGTCTTCTTATTTGTGTCAGGCTCACAGTGTATACTGTGCCCACTTGCCCAGTGCCACCACTCATATCTTGTTTAATAGTAGTGTAAGTGTACATTTAAAAAAAAAAACTTTTTTGACTGTGAAACATCAGTCTGCTTTTTTGTGTCAGGCTCACAGCGTATACTGTGCCCACTTGCCCAGTGCCACCACTCATATCTTGTTTAATAGTAGTGTAAGTACATTAAAAAAAAAAAAAACTTTTTTAACTGTGAAACATCAGTCTTCTTATTTGTGTCAGGCTCACAGTGTATACTGTGCCCACTTGCCCAGTGCCACCACTCATATCTTGTTTAATAGTAGTGTAAGTGTACATTTAAAAAAAAAAACTTTTTTGACTGTGAAACATCAGTCTGCTTTTTTGTGTCAGGCTCACAGTGTATACTGTGCCCACTTGCCCAGTGCCACCACTCATATCTTGTTTAATAGTAGTGTACGTGTACATTTACACTTACACTGCCCAAACTAATAGGACTAGGCAAACAACCACTACTATTAATTATGATTACGGCAGCCAAAAAACTTATACCCAAAAATTGGAAATCTCAAACGATCCCTTCACTAGAGGAGTGGAGAACTATGGTCTCTGACCTGCTATCTCTGGAAAGATACAACTACCTCAAAACACACAAACTGGATACTTATGAGTTGATGAGAGCAATTTGGAACAAAACAATTTGAACCGGCTGACACCCAGCTCGGGTTCTCTTGGAATGTCGACAGCTCTTTTCCCTAGACACCTCTCGTTATCCTTCCGTCCCTATATCATCCTCTTGTATCATCATATCTTGTTTAATAGTAGTGTAAGTGTACATTTGAAAAAAAAAAGCTTTTTTGACTGCTAAACATCAGTCTGCTTTTTTGTGTCAGGCTCACAGCGTATACTGTGCCCACTTGCCCAGTGCCACCACTCATATCTTGTTTAATAGTAGTGTAAGTGTACATTTAAAAAAAAAAAACTTTTTGGACTGTGAAACATCAGTCTGCTTTTTTGTGTCAGGCTCACAGCGTATACTGTGCTTACTTGCCCAGTGCCACCACTCATATCTTGTTTAATAGTAGTGTAAGTGTACATTAAAAAAAAAATAACTTTTTTGACTGTGAAACATCAGTCTGCTTTTTTGTGTCAGGCTCACAGCGTATACTGTGCCCACTTGCCCAGTGCCACCACTCATATCTTGTTTAATAGTAGTGTAAGTGTACATTTAAAAAAAAAAAACTTTTTGGACTGTGAAACATCAGTCTGCTTTTTTGTGTCAGGCTCACAGCGTATACTGTGCCCACTTGCCCAGTGCCACCACTCATATCTTGTTTAATAGTAGTGTAAGTGTACATTTAAAAAAAACAAAAAAACTTTTTTGACTGTGAAACATCAGTCTGCTTTTTTGTGTCAGGCTCACAGTGTATACTGTGCCCACTTGCCCAGTGCCACCACTCATATCTTGTTTAATAGTAGTGTAAGTGTACATTTAAAAAAAAGAAACTTTTTTGACTGTGAAACATCAGTCTGCTTTTTTGTGTCAGGCTCACAGCGTATACTGTGCCCACTTGCCCAGTGCCACCACTCATATCTTGTTTAATAGTAGTGTAAGTGTACATTTAAAAAAAAAAACTTTTTGGACTGTGAAACATCAGTCTGCTTTTTTGTGTCAGGCTCACAGCGTATACTATGCCCACTTGCCCAGTGCCACCACTCATATCTTGTTTAATAGTAGTGTAAGTGTACATTTAAAAAAAAAAACTTTTTGGACTGTGAAACATCAGTCTGCTTTTTTGTGTCAGGCTCACAGCGTATACTATGCCCACTTGCCCAGTGCCACCACTCATATCTTGTTTAATAGTAGTGTAAGTGTACATTTAAAAAAAAAAAAACTTTTTGGACTGTGAAACATCATTCTACTTTATTGTGTCAGGCTCACAGCGTATACTGTGCCCACTTGCCCAGTGCCACCACTCATATCTTGTTTAATAGTAGTGTAAGTGTACATTTAAAAAAAAAAAAACTTTTTGGACTGTGAAACATCAGTCTGCTTTTTTTGTGTCAGGCTCACAGCGTATACTGTGCCCATTTGCCCAGTGCCACCACTCATATCTTGTTTAATAGTAGTGTAAGTGTACATTTAAAAAAAAAAAAACTTTTTTGACTGTGAAACATCAGTCTGCTTTTTTGTGTCAGGCTCACAGCCTATACTGTGCCCACTTGCCCAGTGCCACCACTCATATCTTGTTTAATAGTAGTGTAAGTGTACATTTAAAAAAAAAACTTTTTGGACTGTGAAACATCAGTCTGCTTTTTTGTGTCAGGCTCACAGCGTATACTGTGCCCACTTGCCCAGTGCCACCACTCATATCTTGTTTAATAGTAATGTAAGTGTACATTTAAAAAAAAATGACAGGCAGAGGCAGGCCACCCCGCAGGTGCCGTTGTGGTTGTGGTGCTGTGATTCCCTTTGGCCCTAGAATAATGCCCAGTGTTCAGAGGCCACGTACCATGAACTCGAAAAATTCTGCGGACATAGTTGACAGGCTAACACAGGACACCCAATCTTCTACAGCTTCCGCTCGGAACCTTGACGCACCATCCTCCTCCAGCTTAGCTTCGGGCACCTCTCAAGTTACCACTCACCCGCCTGCCGCCACCACCAACACTAGCACCACAGCCGCTTCACTTGATCTGTCAGAGGAGTTATTTACACATCAGTTTGAAGAAATGAGTGATGCGCAACCATCATTGACAGAGGATGTAGATAACAGTGATATGTCTCAGTCAGGCAGCATTACAGACATGGACGTACGGTGTGATGATGATGATGTTGTACCCGCTGCTGCTTCCTTTGTTGAGTATTCAGATACAAGTGAAGCGGTTGATGATGACGATGCATCCGTGGATGTCACGGGGGTGCCCGCTAGAAGAGAAGAAGAACAGGGGGAAAGTTCAGATGGGGAGACAGAGAGGAGGAGGAGGAGACGAGTTGGAAACAGGGGGAGGTCATTGCAAGGAGCTAGTGTCACAGTTAGACATGCACGCCAATGCATCGGCACCCGGGGTCAGCCAGACAGCACGCCAATCAACGCATGCTGTTGCCACCACCAGAATGCCGTCATCGCAGAGCTCAGCAGTGTGGCATTTTTTTGTGTGTCTGCCTCTGACAACAGCGATGCCATTTGTAACCTGTGCCAAAAGAAACTGAGTCGTGGGAAGTCCAACACCCACCTAGGTACAACTGCTTTGCGAAGGCACATGATCGCACATCACAAACGCCTATGGGATCAACACATGAGTACAAGCAGCACACAAACTCAAAGCCACCATCCTCCTCCTGGTCCAGCATCTTCAGCCACATCAACCACTGCTGTCCTCCTTGCCCCCTCTCAACCATCCGCCACTCCGTCTCTTGCCTTGAGCAGTTCCTGCTCATCAGCCCACAGTCAGGTGTCTGTCAAGGACATGTTTGAGCGTAAGAAGCCAATGTCACAAAGTCACCCCCTTGCCCGGCGTCTGACAGCTGGCTTGTCTGAACTCTTACCCCCCAGCTTTTACCATACAAGCTGGTGGAGTCTGAGGCATTCAAAAAATTTGTATCTATTGGGACACCGCAGTGGAAGGTACCTGGCCGAAATTTCTTTGCACAAAAGGCAATCCCCAACCTGTACTCGATTGTGCAAAAGGAAGTAATGGCACATCTGGCACACAGTGCTGGGGCAAGGGTCCATCTGACCACTGATAGCTGGTCTGCAAAGCATGGTCAGGGCAGGTATATCACCTACACTGCGCATTGGGTAAACCTGCTGACGGCTGCCAAGCATGGAATGCGTGGCTCTGCAGAGGAGTTGGTGACACCGCCACGACTTGCAGGCAGGCCTGCTGCCACCTCCTCTACTCCTCCTACTCCATCCTCTTCCATAACCTCCTCGGCTGAGTCCTCTTCTGCTGCTGCTTCTTGCTCCACATCAACGGCACCCCCCCAGCTCCCCAGGTACTATTCCACATACCGATATGGCAGTGTCACGCCGTCTTGGGGTTGACTTGCCTGAAAGCAGAGAGTCACACTGGACCAGCACTCCTGTCCACCCTGAACGCACAGGTGGATCAGCAAACTGGAGATCAGCAAAGTGGTTTCTGACAATGGAAGAAATTTGGTGGCGGCATTGAATTTGGGCAAGTTGACACATGTGCCGTGCATGGCACATGTGTGTAATCTGATCGTACAACGCTTTGTGCATAAGTACCCAGGCTTACAGGACGTCCTGAAGCAGGCCAGGAAGGTGTGTGGCCATTTGAGGCGTTCCTACACGGCCATGGCGCACTTTTCAGATATCTAGAGGCGAAACAACATGCCAGTGAGGCGCATGATTTGCGACAGCCCGACACGTTGGAATTCAACACTCCTAATGTTCGACTGCCTGCTCCAACAAGAAAAAGCCATTAATGACTATTTGTATGACCGGGGTGCTAGGACAGCCTCTGCGGAGCTGGGATTTTTTTTGCCACGTTACTGGACGCTCATGCGCAATGCCTGTAGGCTCATGCGTCCTTTTGAGGAGGTGACAAACCTAGTCAGTGATTAAACTGATCAGAATAGTACTACTTAACACACCACTCATATCTGGTGGCACAGTAGATTGCACACGCAGTGCCCTAAATTTGAAGTAGGAGGACCGACCAAGCATCTTTTTCCATCTCCCGGTTCCTAAAATCCATGCCATATACACGTCCCCTGATAGGGGACGTAACAGGGATTAAACTGATCAGAATAGTACTACTTAACACACCACTCATATCTGGTGGCACAGTAGATTGCATGTGCAGTGCCCCAAATTTAAAGTAGGAGGACCGACCAAGCATCTTTTTCCGTCTCCCGGTTCCTAAAATCCATGCCATATACACGTCCCCTGATAGGGGACGTAACAGGGATTAAACTGATCAGAATAGTACTACTTAACACACCACTCATATCTGGTGGCACAGTAGATTGCATGCGCAGTGCCCCAAATTTGAAGTAGGAGGACCGACCAAGCATCTTTTCCATCTCCCGGTTCCTAAAATCCATGCCATATACACGTCCCCTGATAGGGGATGTAACAGGGATTAAACTGATAAGAATAGAACTACTTAACACACCACTCCTATCTGGTGGCACATTAGATTGCACGCGCAGTGCCCCAAATTTGAAGAAGGAGGACCGACCAAGCATCTTTTTCCATCTCCTGGTTCCTAAAGTCGATGCCATATACACGTCCCCTGATAGGGGACGTAACAGGGATTAAACTGCTAATAATAGTACTACTTAACACACCACTCCTATCTGGTGGCAGATTAGATTGCACGCGCAGTGCCCCAAATTTGAAGTAGGAGGACCGACCAAGCATCTTTTTCCATCTCCCAGTTCCTAAAATCGATGCCATATACACGTCCCCTGATAGGGTACGTAACAGGGATTAAACTCATAGGAATAGTACTACTTAACACACCTTATAATAACGCAGAGAGAGGCAACGCAGAGAGAGGAGTCTGAAGAAGAGGAGTCAGAGGAGGAAGGTGGCTTTGAGGAGGTGGAAGACCAAACACAGCAGGCGTCCCAGGGGGCTTGTTGTCACCTTTCGGGGACCCTTGGTGTTGTACGTGGCTGGGTGGAGGAAGAGACCTTCAATGACATCAGTGAGGACAAGGAACGGGACATGGCTAGCTTGGTATCCAACCTTGTGCAAATGGGGAGTTTGCGGTTGTGCAAATGGACTGTTTGCGGTTGTTTGCGGTGCGTTAAACGGGGAGTTTGGTCTGTCACTGTGAAGCGGGCGTAACCCTTACACTACCTGATCGATACAACATCATACCTGATGTTTTAAAGCACGTTATTCCAAACAATTTAGGAATGTTAGGTGATTTATGCCCTTTATGGATTAAAAGCAGACTCTGCATCAACTATGTAATTTTCCGTGGGAGTTTTGCCATGGATCCCCCTCCGGCATGCCACGGTCCAGGTGTTAGTCCCTCTGAAACAACTTTTCCATCACTATTGTGGCTAGAAAGAGTCCCTGTGGGTTTTAAAATTCACCTGCCTATTGAAGTCAATGGCGGTTCGCCCGGTTCGCCCGTTCGCGAACTTTTGTGAAAGTTCGCGTTCGCGGTTCGCGAATGCAAAATTTTATGTTCGCGACATCACTAATAGTGAAGAGATCGCTCCTTAAGTACACCTGAGTACTCAGGTGCAACAACTCCTAGATTGCAATTTAAAGGGGACGTAACTTGATAAAAAAAAAAAACAATAGGATCAAACAAAACCAAGGATAACTTTGCATAAATTGGACAAGACTAAATGGGATACATTATAATTACATTTACATATGAAACCTAAAAAAATAGATGTGAAGCACTAATGGCATTGACATAACAACCCTGAAACATTCAAAATATCAGAAAACAGGGGTATAAATGACATAGGTAATGGATAATCAATTAATCCGGTCAGAAAATTAGATACATGTTAGAATAAAAAAACTAAAATATAAAATCAAAGTTCAAGTGTCAAACACCCCAAAGGAGAATTGAATTAAGTAGCAGCAGCAATAACATATATATGAGCTTTATACATTAACACATATGAGAAAACCACTGACATCCAATATCAGATATATATAGGGTCCCTATAAAGCTATAAAATGCTAACATAGAAGAACGGGGCCTAACATTAGTTATTAGCCATACGAAATCTAAAGGGAACAGTGTATATATTATCAGAGGATAATGGGTGAAAGCTACATGTAAGTAGTCAGATTAAATAGGGGAATGAGTTAATATATATGGTAAGCTGCCATAATGGGGAAGAATTTTTTTTAAAATGTAACATATATACTACATAATCCTGTGGAATACCAATGATGTATTACTATAGGGGAAAATTAATGTTGGCGACACCAAAAGTTGATGATGTCGCCATCTATGTTAAAGCCTTTGGGTATTCTGGTCTGCATTCTGAAGACCCAAAAAGCTTCATTGTACAATAGTTTAGCTGATCTATCTCCTCCACGAATGGAGGTTTGATATGATCAATCACCTGCCATTTTAGCGTAGCAACCGCTTTGTCATGATAATAAATGAAGTGTCTTGCAAGATCGGAGCACTCAATACCGTTTTCGATATTTTTAAGGTGCTCCCTGATCCTGCTTCTGCCCTCCCGGGTAGTGCACCCAACGTATTGCTTCTTACATTGGGTGCAATCTACCAGGTAGATTACAAAGGTGGAGCGGCAGTTGGTGTAGGAGTCAAGGTCATATATTTTTGGAGTAACATATGACTGAAAATTGCGTCAGGTTCGAGTAAAACCACAAGATATGCAATTACTGAAATGGCATCTATAGTGCCCCTTGACTTCCAACCAACTGCTCCTAGACGAGGGGGTTTGGCGCAGCAAACTAGGAGACAATGTGTTACCTAGTGTGCACCCCCTCCTTGATACAAAGTTACAGCCTTGTGATACAAAGTCCTTAAGGCTGTCTTCAGCTGTAAGGATGGGGGGGGGGGGGCTTTTTCACAATGTCACAGATAGTACCAACCTGCGCACTGTAGGAGGTTACAAAAATAGGCTTGGAAGCATCAAAGTTCTTTTTCTTATATATCTGAGAGCTTTGTTCAACAAGTAATTGCTTCCTATCCATGTGGCTAACCTCTAAAAGAGCATGATTTACCACCCTTTTATTGTAACCCCTATCAAGAAGGTTATTCACCAATATCAGGCTTTCCTTCTCAAAGTCTTGTTCATCCGTGCAATTCCTTTTTACACGGATGAACTGGCCTTTTGCTACGCCAAATCCCGTATGTTTTGGGTGGTTGCTACGGCCATGTAAAGTGGCATTAGAAGCAATTGGTTTACGATATAGGGTAGTTTTGACACCATGTGTGTCAGTGTCCCCTATCAGAAGAAGATCCAAGTATGGTATTGAGATGGCGTTCCAAGCATATGTAAACTGGAGGTTAACATTATTAGTGTTTAGATGCACAAAATCGATCATACTCTAATGACCTCCTGTCCAGATGAACAGGAGGTCATCAATGTATCTTTTATACATCTGAATATCAGATTTAAAAATGTATTGTAGTACAATTTATTGTTTATGTAATTTCAAACAAATAAAGGGCTAAAATACGAGTGGAGCGTTATTTAGCATTAATGAATTGCCCCATAGAAGTCAATGGAGCAAGAAAAGTGGAAAAATCACACTTTCTCAAGTGCGCTAACCTTACATGAAAATATAAATATTTTACATTCCATTATTCTTCACATAGTAAAATATGTTCTATGTATTTATAAATACATATTTCTAGATATATATGATGTTTTTTGGTACAATATATTTCTATACCTATATATATATATATATATATATAGAGAGAGAGAGAGAGAGAGAGAGAGAGAGAGAGAGAGAGAGAGAGAGAGAGAGAGAGAGAGAGAGAAAGAAAGAAAGAGAGATGATTATATATAGGTATAGATATATACAGATATATAGGAATATCTATTTAAAAATCATAGAACATTTTAGTCTATTTTCAAAACATTGGAATGTGAAATATTTACAGTAAAAACACAGTATAACACTTAAATAAAAAGTAATATTGTTTAAATATGACTTTACATGTTTTCATCTACTTGACTGCAAAGGGCTCCAATGCACTTATATATTTACATGTTTATATGAGTATATATATGTCTGTAAATACATATATACACATACAAATACATAAACACATATATGCACACATATAAACATATATATATATATATATATATATATATATATATATATATATACAGTATATGTAAAAAGAGGACAAAAACTCAGCTTTTGGTAGAGAAATAACCCTGAAATCAAATATAAACACTCTAGATCCTATTTCTACTGCCCAAAAAACCAAACAATAGATATGCAGAGGCCCCCGCCCGTGCACCCCTATAGCATATAGGGAAAGTAGGTATGTGTACAAAGAGAGGAAACAGGCACATAAATAAAATGTTTATAGGTCTATAGCTGAGACGGATGCAGATATAAAATCTATACAAAGATAATTAGTAAAATTGATCGGTTAACGTTTTGTTTCGCCCTTAATTGCTTGATAAAAAATGCTACATAAGACAACAGTTCAAAATAACAGTTGGAATGTCAATATTTGATACACAATAAAAGTAAATAAAACTAGAATGCAATAAAAATCATTCTATCACTTATAGAGCCACCATTTGATACTCTTCAAACGAATAAATATACAGATCCTACAATAGATCTTTTGTTGTAAAATAGAAAAACTTCTGTCTCTAATTAGAGATGGAGCTGGAGTAATAGTCCCAAAGAACAGTCCAAAGTGCAGAGTTGGCGTGCTTAGAGTAATGTTCCCATGTAGATAACCTACTTACTAGATATTACCCCAATCTTATGAGGTAAGGGCCGCATACATATTCAGTCAATGAGCTCCCCAGCTGGTTTGCGATCCTGCTTCAGTGCTGCCTGGTTTTTGATTCACACTCTTCTCCCTCTCCACGTCTCCAGGAACTGGAGGAATAAAAGGGGAAACAAAGCACGGACCCAATAGTGCAACACCGTATGGATTTAAAAATAGCTTACATTTATTAAATCAATGGTAAATATATATGGATAGACATTTATATGTATGCATCACTATTTTTAAGCCCTTTGCATGCATTTTTTCCTAACACCTGACCTAATATCTTTGAGCCCTTATAACTTTTTTGTGCAATATTTTTTTTAAATATTTTTTATCAGATACTGTACTTTTTAATTTATTTTTGATGTGTTTTGTGACACTTTTTTGTTGAGCGTAAAAGTTAACCAGAGCTCTGAGGTCACAGTAATCATTGTAGCATAAATTACGATTACGCTCACATGTTCGCATTTACTTTAAACTTGAAATACGAGCGCTCCTTCCGACGTGCACAAACAACCGTGATAAACCGTGATAAACCTGATATGTACACTGGACTAATTATAGTTATATTCACGTTATAAAACAGTGCAACTTCTAAAAAATAGAAGTAGATTTTGGTCTGGCTTCATATTGATGAAAAATTGTAATAGTTTATATATTTTTGTGCTCAGAGCTATTGGTTTCTTTTTTGTCTAAAAGTTAGAATCCCTCAAAACAGAATTATTTTCTCTCAAAACAGAAATAATAGCAATAAAAGGTTTAAATGAGAAATTACTGACTACACATTGCCTTCTTACCAGCTGTCCTAATTTTGCTGGAAGAGTCATAGTTATTGCCTCCTGTTCCAGGTATAATTGTCCCAGGAGTCTTCTCGATATTGTAAAAATCTTCACAGAGTTTTGTGTTTGTCATGGATGCCTGACTGTGAGAGTTAGATATGAGCTATTATGTATATATTTGTTTGCATATTGTGGCATCTAAGTGTCTTGCACTTTACATCACAGCTGCAGGATAATACAATAATACATTTTGGCACCTATGAATCTCCTGTAGTTTACAGATTACATTGAATAATATTTAATTTGTTGTGCGTATTAAATTTATATTGGATGTTAAGTTGTCTTAACCATTGTGGGTGTGGTTTGCGCTCCTTTAACCTGCTTATTTGATTACTCTTTTCCTTCAAAAGGTCCTTGGATTTTTTATTTTTTTAATATTGGCCTCGATGCATACTGTAGACAAGTTTTAGTGATTAAAAACTAACTGTGTATATTCTCAGCAGCAGTGGCTTTATGTTTTGTTTATAATAGTCCTCTCTTGAATAGTTCTTAGTATTTTTTTTCACAGAGAATAAATTGTAAGCTTCTCATATTCCATAAGACATTTATTGGCCCAAGAACTGTTTCCCTGCCTTCTGCTGAAGCGTAGTCTATTCTTCAAGGCAACAATAAAAGTACTGAGCACACATTCCCTTATACCTGGGAATAATATAGCATATTGGAGTATAAAACAAAACAGAAAGGTTACTGAGCCCTGCAAGACATTTTTTCCAGATTTATCTGTTTGTTTCCTGTCAGTTATAGCAGGGGACAAACTATATACGTGTGAGGCTATTCACAGGTCAGAAAAACTACCTCTTTCACTAAACCCTCGGAGAATGAAAAGTTTTCATTGCAAGCAAGACAATTCCAGTAAAGATGTGGAGAGATGAGTAAGAAAAGCTATTTGTTTTAGTGTTTATTGTAAGCGCTTACAAATATTACTTATCAAATACACATCTGCTTATCAAACAGCAATTTGTTAATTAACTGGTCACAATTTTGTCCTTGTTTTTCTAGCAGAACATGATTTCTGAATTTTGGTAGCAAATGTCTATGGTTTTCAAGCGATAACAATCCCAAAATGATTCTGCTGTTCAAACTCCTGAAGCTGGAAATCATTACCTCCTAAAGACAGCACAAAATAGTTATCAGTGTCGTTAATTTTGTGATTTTATAATTAAAAAACAAAATACAATTAAAGGGGCACTAAATACTGGTCATACACCTCCCTCTAATCATGGGTGCTTCTAATATGGAAGCTATGTTACACTGCAGGTATCTGAAGGAGAATTGCTGCACATGTGCAAACACATAAGCACTGAAACGTAGTTAAATATTTCAACATGGCGGCACCCATGCCAAGGGGGATGCAGGAATAACTTCTGTACTATGCTTATAAAATGTATTATGGTCCTAATTCTTAAAAAACTGCTGCTAAATACGTAGTTTTCCACTCCAACACTCGCAGGGGCAGCCCTCATGGAATTCTTTTTTGTTAAATATTTTCTTTATTGGGAAGTCTAATTATTGTTTAAGCTACAGATGTAGAAACAACCTATTTTGTAACTCAAGAAAATTGGAAATGCAAAAAACACTATTCCCATAGGGGGCGCTTCCTCCAAACAAATCAAAGAAATAAAACCCAAAAGCAATATATAAAAACACCTATCGCATTGGTGTTAGCTACCAACAAGAGCTCAGCAAGGATATGTAAACATCATAAAATAAAATACAATACAATACAAAGTCCTTATAATCCAACATCCAATGGTGGGCAGCACTCTGTCAGAAGGATGGTCAGTCCCTGGTGATGGTGATTCTTGTGGGCTGAGAAATGCGTTGCTTTGTTTTTAATAAATACATTATTTTATCTGATAAACTTGCTGTATTTATTTTGGACTTATCTCTTGGATCTATACCGTGTGGCTGGTGAACAGACGCCATCTATTCCTGAGCACAGTCTGCTGGGCGACTGAGAGGTTCCAGCTTGTCTCTATTGCACCTGGGGGTGCGCTGCTTTCTGTAAGTCTGACCAATAATTGTGCACTTTGCATACCCAAACTGTACTAGGCTATGGATATTGTTTTATGTCACTCACAGGAATAGGATTTCTGTTTGCTGCCTGCTGTTTTTCATCTGAGCATATCCCCTGTGAGCATTCAGTGAGCTGGACCACTGCTAATTGATCCAGTCTGCGTGATTGGCACTTTTGGGTGCTCTTTGTTTGTGAGTATCATTCTATTCCACATTATTTTTCTAGTGTATAGACGTTACTAGGCCATGTTGGCACCTCTGTGTCTCCTTTTTTTCTATTTTGTAACTCTTCTTTTATACAAATATTTAAGCTACAGGTGTAGCAATATTATAATTTTAATTGACTACTGTCTTAAATATATCAAAAATAAGTTCTATATAATAAACTACAGATATAGCAACACTCTATTTGGACAAACTACTGTCCTAAATAAATGCAAAATTTCTTCTCCTTAAATTATGTCTACTTTAAGTATATTTCTTTATATACAAAATTTTTAGTAAAACAGGCATCACTTCCAGTTATTAATTTCCAATGTTTTTACCCTTGAAAAAGCTACATATAACTGTCCATGGCTAAACACTGGCTCTGGCAAACAGATGCCAACTCTTTCTAAAGTTTGTCCCTGAGCTTTGTTAATGGTCATAGTGAATGCTAATTTAGCTGGGAATTGTCTTAATACAAAAGGAAATTCAGTATTACTTGGGGCTAAGTCTATTCGGGGAATTAAAACATTTTGCCCTTCAGCTGTACCTGTTAATACTTTCACAACTAATCTGGTGCCATTACAAAGACCTCTTTTGGTGTTTAGATTACGCAAAAGCATAATAATACTACCTATTTTAAGATTGAGTTTATGAACTGGCATTCCAGAAGGAGCCAATTCATTTAAAAATCTCAACTGGGTAATTATCCCTATCTTCCTGTGATTCATCATCAATGGAATCTGTACTTAAGTAAGTAGAGGTTTCACCTCCTAACAAACTCAGTACTTCATCATTGATTTTATCAACATCACTTTTGTTTGGACATAAAATTACCATTTTTGAAAACTTAAAAGCATCAGAATCTTTTAACTCTTTAACAAAAATCTCCTTTACAATGGAGTCTTTGCAGATCATTTGGGATGGAATTTCAAATATGTCTTTATGCAAACCATGCTCGTTTGTCAGTAGTCCATCTCCAAGCTTTAAAAACCAAGAGCTAAACTCTGGATCAAAAGTTTAAACTTATGCTAGAGTGGATTCAATTGTATGCTGGCTTCAACTATAGCTGCTGTACTTCTGTGTGCAACAACAGGAAGAGTTTGTCTAAAATCATCTCCGAGCAGAATAGTTTTGCCTCCAAAAGGTTTGTTGTTGTTCATCAACTCTTGAAGGAGTTTGTCGACACATCTAAGTGCATCACTGGAAGACATGGTTGATTCATCCCAAATAATAATCTTTGAACTACGGATCAATTGCGCATCATTAGAGGTTTGCCTCATGGAAGAGGTTGAAGTATCCACCAAAGGAACTGGCAACTTAAACTGTGAGTGGTATGTTTGTCCACCTTCCAGCAAATTTGCCGCAATACCTGTTGAAGCAACTGGTAATGCTACCTCACTATTCCCTCTAATTGTCCTCAACAGAGTCTTGTATAGGTAGGTTTTTCCACTACCACCTGGTCCATCAAGGAAATAACACCTTTGTGGTAAACTGCCATTTTGCGATGCAGCAATGATTTCTTCAAAACTTTCTCTTTGAAGGTCATTAAAAGGTGCCTTCATTTGAACTCTTGTATAACTTTCAAAAGAAGCATCATAGAGATCTCTGAGATTTTCAGGTAAATTGTTTGGAGGATTTGATAAACCAAAATCTTGACAATTTTTTCCATGAACAATTAATATATCCTGAATATTTCTAAGTGCATAATTTAAACAATTTTGACACTATGGGGCCCGATCCGATATGCAGCGTCGCCCGCAAAAGCCGGCGACGCCGAATTTTGCGCGGGTTTGGTATCCTATATACGGCGTAACCTAGAAGTTACGCTCGTATATTTCTGCCTTCGGCCGTAGTTTTTTGGGCCATAGGCAGGTATACCAAACCCGCGCAGTTTGGTATCCAATATACAGCGTAAGGACTTATGTGGCGAAAATGGAGAAATCTTACTCCATTTTCACCTCGCCACAAAATGCAGCCGTAGTAAGCCTTACGCTATCTATTGGAGCCCCGTAACTCCCTAAACTACCTGCTAAATAAAACCTAACACCTAATGCATGCACAATGTCTATCTACCTGTCAACCGCGATCCCCAGCCGCAATCCCTAATAAAATATTTAACCCCTAAACCACCGCTCCCGGACCCCGCCGCCACCTACATTAAAAGTATAACCCCCTAATGTGATAATGTGATCCCCCTACACCGTCGCCAGCTACATTACCTACCCCCTAATGTGAGCCCCTTATACTGCCGCCACCTATATTACCTACCCCCTAATGTGAGCCCCTTACACCACCGCCACCTACATTACCTACCCCCTAATGTGATCCCCCTACATTGCCGCCACCTACATTAACTACCCCCTAATGTGAGCCCCCTACACCGCCGCCACCTACATTAACTACCCCCTAATGTGAGCTCCTACCCCGCCGCCAGCTATATTACCTATCCCCTAATGTGAGCTCCTACCCCGCCACCAGCTATATTAAAATTATTAACCCCTAATTTAATCCCCCTACACCGCCGCCAGCTATATTAATTACATTAACCCCTAATTTAATCCCCCTACCCCGCTGCCAGCTATATTAATTACATTAACCCCTAATTTAATCCCCCTACACCGCCGCCAGCTATATTAATTACATTAACCCCTAATTTAATCCCCCTACACAGCTGCCAGCTATATTAATTACATTAACCCCTAATTTAATCCCCCTATACCGCCGCCAGCTATATTAATTACATTAACCCCTAATTTAATCCCCCTATACCGCCGCCAGCTATATTAATTACATTAACCCCTAATTTAATCCCCCTATACCGCCGCCAGCTATATTAAATAGATTAACCCCTAATCTAATCCCCCTACACCGCCGCCAGCTATATTAACTATATTAACCCTAATTATATTAGGGTTAATATAGTTAATATAGTTATTATATTATATATATTAACTATATTAACCCTAATAATATTAGGGTTAATATAGTTAATATTGTTATTATATTATATATATATTAAGTATAATAACCCTATCTAACTCTAACATCCCTAACTAAATTCTTATTAAAATAAATCTAATTAATATTAATATTATTAATTAAAATATTCCTATTTAAATCTAAATACTTACCTATAAAATAAACCCTAAGATAGCTACAATATAACTAATAATTACATTGTAGCTATTTTAGGGTTTATATTTATTTTACAGGTAGCTTGGTATTTATTTTAACTAGGTACAATAGTTATTAAATAGTTAATAACTATTTAATAGCTACCTAGTTAAAATAATTACCAATTTACCTGTAAAATAAATCCTAACCTAAGTTACAAATACACCTACACTATCAATAAATTAAATAAACTACAAATATCTAAACTAAAATACAATTAAATAAACTAAACTAAATTACAAAAAAAACCTACTAAATTACAAAAAAAAAAAAAGATTACAAGATTTTTAAGCTAATTACACCTATTCTAAGCCCCCTAATAAAATAATAAAGCCCCCCAAAATAAAAAAATGTCCCTACCCTATTCTAAAATACAAAAGTTAACAACTCTATTACCTTACCAGCCTTTAAAAGGGCCTTTTGCGGGGCATGCCCCAAAGAAATCAGCTCTTTTGCCTGTAAAAAAAAAAACACAATACCACCCCCAACATTACAACCCACCACCCACATACCCCTCCTGGAGATAGGCCCCTTCAGGAAGTTCACACTGATAACTCTCTTTACATGGCCTCTACTGCTCCTGACACGCAAACAGTGAAGATAGGAGTGAGGCGCTCGCAGGTCGTTTTGTCCTGGACTCTTGGCTTATGTGCATGGAGGCAGTTGTCCCACTGCCTATATCTACATCCCCTATGTTTCACCTCTAGTGGCAGCCATATTCTTTCAAAAGGCCTGAAGGTGGGAGTGGCTAGAGCTTTTGGGGACATTGAGAATTATTTCTCCACGAACAGTGACAAACATTTTTTTTTGCTTTGTTTTGGCTATAATGGAAGCTCCATATTTTATTTTTCCTCTGACCTTACCCATAGCTTCCCTAAAAAATCTGAAAATGGATGTGGGTTTAAGTGTTTGGGGAATGTTGAGGGTTAAATGTGTAATACTGCATTAACCTATTTCTAGTTTCCTGTTGTGATATGCCTCCATCAGTTGTAACTATATTTACAGTAAGCATATACCCCTTATTTTAACCCCTTCCAATTAGTTCAAGTGTTTTGTTTTCCTAAGATCTTTCCTGAAGACCTTATTACCACTGTAAGTTATAAATAGACTTCCTGTTTTCTGAATGTTTCCTCAATATTTTATCTAGCAATTCCTGAAGATAGTGCTTATCCCCTAAAATGTTATCTAAGATATGGTTGCCCTCAGTTATATTGCTGCATCTATTATTACTCATCTTAAGCTCTGTTATTGATGGTTCTAGTGCCAGCGGCCGAGGCATAGGGGCCGCCTAAACTTAACTTTAAATAGTTATGCTAAACAGATGCCAACTTTATCTTCCATATGTAATAAATTCATATGAGTTAGAGGGTTAATTTACATATTTATTTTAGGCATTTGCTTTACTTTGCCCCTAAGGATAAAGGAACATTTAGACTTCCAATCTTTCCTCGCTAGGGAAATCCCATGCCTAGATGTCCAAAAGTGGACCATAAGCATTATTGGGGTGTTTAATATATACTGGTTAAGAGGGGGGAAGAAAAAAAAAAGAAGGGAAACAAAAAACACACAGATCTATTGCCTGTGAGTCTATATTTGTTGCGCCACCAGACTTTAGTTAATTTCAGTTTATGTTTTCTATCCCTAATCCCCACAGTTCCTTGGCTCCTCTGCTACTTCAATTTTATATAATCCCTACAAGCATTTCAAGTGATGTTTAATTTGTCAAACATTTATCTAATAACAAAAAAAACAACAACAAAATGAGGTTTGTTTGAGGCCCAAAAGAGGTCTCCTCTAGTACAGTATAACCTTCACTGAGAATTCTATTGTGTCAAGGGGTCCAAGAGTAGCCTCCTGAGTACCTAAGAAGGTTCATGTTTAACAAGGCAAACTTTTTCCCTATAGCATGACACCATTGTTTCTTAATATTTCATTTCTTGTAGCTTCCAGAAACATTTGACATTGAAATGTATGGGAAATTCATTGTGATTTATTTTTATTTTTCACTTGTATGCCTTACGTTTAACCTCAATAAAAAAAAAATATTAATAAAAAAAAATAAAAAAATCCCAAGATTGATCATCTTCAAAAAGACGTTTTTGAGCTGCTTCTTTAAATGTGTGAAATTGAACACCATCAATATCTTCAAAAGAAGTTGCTCCTTTAACATAAAGTGAAAGCAAGCATAAGCAAAATCTCTCAAATCTGAAATTAAACTTACAGAATACATACGACCAAAAGTGTTATTTGCTAGATCTTGTACTCTTTTTTCCATGTTGTTGTCTTTTGATGGAAAACAAAATGCTGAAGAATATCAGTGTAAAGATATGCATGAGCTGACAAATCTTCTTTGTTTAATTTAAACCAAGCAGTCAAAGTTGTGTCTCTATAATGTGTTCTTTCTACTGCAGTTTCAATATTGTCTTCAGTAAAATATACTGATTGTTCTCCAGAAAGGTGAACTTGTAATTGCACAATCATATGCGATTGATGGTGCATATGAAAGCTAAAAAGCCGCCATGCTGCTTCTGGAGCACTAACATATCTGGAATCCATAAATGAAGTTATCTCATCATGAAGAAGTGTTTCATGTTCTTTAATTGCAATATTTGCACAGTCATGCCCTTTATAAATATATTTAAATATGAACTTTACACTTTTTATAGAAGCACAGCTTTCAATATTAATATGAAAGTGAAGTGGCTTCCCTATTGTCTTCCTCACACCTCACTACCTGCCCACTTGACCCTATTCCTTTGCATCTAATACCTTCTCTATCTCCCACCCTCACTCCGGTTCTTACCCACATATTCAACCTATCCCTTTCTACCGGCTCATTCCCTGCCTCCTTCAAACATGCAAAGGTCACCCCATCCTCAAACAACCCTCCCTTGACCCTAACTCTCCTGCGAACTACCGCCCCATATCACTGCTTTCGCTAGCTTAAAAAATCCTTGAAAAACTAGTTTTCGATCGCATAACCCACTTCCTGTCCTCCAACTCACTGCTCGACCCCCTGCAATCTGGCTTCCGTCCCCAACACTTAACTGAGACTGCCCTCACCAAGGTTACTAACGATCTCATTTCTGCTAAAAACAAAAGCCTCTACTCTATACTCATCTTACTTGACCTCTCTGCAGCCTTTGACACTGTTGACCATCCCCTTCTCCTACGGACTCTCAGCTCTCTTGGGCTCTGTAACACTGCCCTCTCCTGGATTCACTCTTATCTCTCTAACAGATCCTTCTCCGTCTCTTTTGCTGGTGGCTCCTCCTCTCCATTGCCTCTGTCTGTTGGAGTACCTCAAGGCTCTGTCCTGGGTCCTCTACTCTTCTCTATTTACACTTCTTCACTGGGTAAACTTATCAACAGCTATGGCTTCAACTACCTCCTCTATGCTGATGACACCCAGATCTACCTTTCCAACCCTGCACTCTCTCCTTCTGTCAATTCTCACATCAGCGACTGCTTATCTGGCATTTCCTCCTGGATGGCCTCTCACCACCTAAAAATAAACATGGCCAAGACCGAACTACTTTTAATCCCCCCTCTAACACTACTACAGTTTCTAATTTTTCCATCACTGTAGGCGGCACCACTATCTCCCCATCACCCCAAGTCCGCTGCCTCTGAGTCACACTTGACTCAAATATGTCCTTCATTCCCCACATCCAACTGCTCTCTTCATCCTGCCGCAACCACTGCAATAACTTGCTAACTGGCCTCCCTCTATCCCGCCTCTCTACCCTTCAATCTATCCTAAATGCATCTGCCAGGCTAATCCACTTCTCTCGACGCTCAATTTCTGCTGCACATCTCTGCGAGTCCCTTCACCGGCTCCCCATTCACAGCAGAATTAAATTCAAAATACTCACCCTGACCTACAAAGCCCTCACCAATGCTGCCCCACCCTACCTGTCCTCACTCATCAGCAAATATACACCAGCCCACCCCCTAAGATCCAACAATGACCTGCTCCTTGTGTCCTCTACCATCACCTCCTCTCATGCTATACTACAGGACTTCTCTCGTGCAGCACAAACCCTCTGGAACGCACTTCCTCGAGCCGTCAGACTCTCCCATTATCTCTCCTGCTTTAAACGTTCCCTAAAGACCTTTTTGTTCAGGGAAGCCTATCACCCGACTCATTAACAAATGAACTTCACTAACCCAACAGTTGCCCTCATCTCCCCACTAATATCATTCCCACCTTTGCAGTCCCCACCTCCTGTTTCCCATCCTCCTATCCATCTAGATTGTAAGTTCTCATGGGAATAGGGCCCTCAATTCCCCCTGTATCTGTCTGTAAAATTTTGTCTTTTATTGTATTGTTTCTTTGTCGTACTTCTATCCTTGTACCCATGGGCACAGCTGCGGAATCTGTTGGCGCTTTATAAATAAAGAATAATAATAATAATATGGCAGTTGTATTTTAATGTCAAGTATGGATTATATGGTACAACTCAAGAGTTATCTATTTTTTTACCATTTATTTCAATTGAAAGACTTTTTTTGCTTCTCTTGTAACGTGGATAACCATCTACATTGATTAAAGTTTCTTCTTGGAAAGATTTTGGAAATTGCTTAGAGCAAACTCCATCAACCATACATGGAGATCTTAGATTATGCTCCCCACATGGCCCATGTATCATGTGTTTGGTAACAATTGCATGTAACCGTGGATTGACTTCAAAGTCAGGTATTTTAGCACAAATAAAGCTATCAATTACTTGTGCATTTTAGGCTTATCTTCTGCACATAATATAAGCAAAATATGTGCATGAGGTAATCCACATGAACTTTGGCAGCTGTTTTACCCAAAACATGTTTCTTTGTGATATCATCAAAAAGTTCTTGAAGTTTTAAATGAAAAACTCTTGCCACTAAACCAGGTCAAAATTCAACTGCTTGTCCTTCTTTCAAATTTAAAACAATTTCAGACCATTTTGGATTACATGTCATAGTTATAAAAAAAATCAGTCTTTCCATACTTTCTTATAATAGCCATGGCATCTTGGTAATTCTGTACCATTTTTCTGGGACTACCTTGGAATGTAGATGGAAGTATAACTGCTTTGCCTGGAAGTAAACCCTGCTCTGCAGCTACATTTTGAAGATGGTCCATAAGACCTGTATACTTTTCAACCCTTAAATTTGACTGATTTTGTCTTACATAGTTTAAACGATTACCTTCTGTTTTAACATATGCATCTACAAAGTACTGCTGAGTCAATTTGCCAGCACTTAGAAATGGGTTAAACTCGTGATGGATGGAAAGTATATATCCATAAAATTGCATTTGTGTGACCCTTTCTCTTGGCTTTGCTAAGGATTTAGTTCTTATATTTCTAACAATATAAGACAATAAAAATACAATACAATACAAACAATACAATTACAATAATTGTAATTAAGTTTCATTTTAGTTGACCAACTTTGATCCCCAAAAGGGAAAAGAAGTGGATACAACATTGGCTCCAAATTTCGATCTAAAATACTTATCCTTTCTGGGGGGGTTTTCATTGTTAGGACTTCGACAATGAATAATAAGATCTCGCTCAAGAGGAGGTTCACCATCTGCATTTTGGAAAATAATAGCTACCTAATTACACCGAGGAGCATTATATCTACGTTGATCATTTTTTGCGATCTTGTACTATTGCCATGGTCACAGTTGCAGGTGTAACACCATTTCGAGATGCATCTTCTAAACAACCCTGTGCTACTTCATACAACATTTTACATGCTTCTGCAAAAGGATTGTTTAAAGCCATAAAAGAACTCAACTCAGTCATTAATTCAGGGTTGCAATTTGTATTTTAATCAATCATAAGGTGCTGTTGTGCAGTCTCATCTGGATCAAGAATATATAGTTGTGCAAACTTTCTATTATCCTCATTGTAGTGATCCAGTTCTGTGATATATTTGTCCATTAATTCTAAAACTGTAAGGTCCATAACCGGGAGGAGGAGCAATATTCGCCCCCAATGAAGAAAATGGTAAGGAATTATTAAAAGATCTAATATTTTTGTATTTTTTTTTTAATGTTTATGACTTCCTGTCATTAAACTTTCTATTAAAGGAGCAACTTTAATAGGTTCAATATTAACTTTTCCTTTGCTGCAGCATTGACAAAATAATTTGTCTGATGGCTGCTCTTTTGCAAAATGTACTGCATCACAGTTGGTGCATATAACATTTAGCTCTCCACAGTTATGAGGATCAAATGAATCATTATAACTCGCAAGTGCTGCAATGTGTTGAGTAGGTTTTGCCAAATTTGTACGATGGCATTGAACATAACTTTCCTTTTATTTTTCCTTTTCTGTATTGCTTATGCTAAGCTGATTTTGTTTTTCTGATTGTTCATTTTCTGAACTTGCTTTTCTATGAGCATAAGCATTTTGTTGTTGTTCTTTATGTCTCTGATTTTCTGTTATATTTGCTCTCTCTTTTCTTTTCTGAACTGCATTTGCTTCCCTTAAATTGGCCCTTTCTTCATCAGTTTTTTTATTTTTATTTATTCTATCTCTCTCATTTCTTCTCTTTTTTTTGCATCAGATTGTTCTTCTAAAGATAACTTTCTTTTAGGGGGCATGTTTTCTTATAATTATTTTGAATTTTTTATTTATATATTGAACCTACAGCAGTAACAAAACCCTGACTTATTAATATATATATATATATATATATATATATATATATATATATATATATATATATATATATATATATATATATAAAACCAACAGGTATACTGACAACCTTATATGGATGGACTTTTGTCCGAAATATATTCCAAATATATTATAGATAATAAGACTATAGATGTAGCAATAATATTTATTTTTGTTATAATGTTACAGATATAGCAACACTTTATTTATCAGCGCTGCTTTTATCTATATATATAAATTAATCTACATGTGTATTATACATATATTTATATGTATATAACCTACAGGTGTAACGTCACCTTTATTTGAATGGACTGCTGTCCTAAATATATTCAAAAAAAGTTTTATTTCTAACAAAGCTACAGGATATATATTAAAGCTACCAAAGTAGCAAAAATGTATTATGAAAACTGCTTTAATCCATATATAAATATTTCAACAGATGTAGTAACGGCCTTTTTTATATTAAGCTATCCTAAATATATAATAAATATACCCGTTTATCCAAACCCTATTTTCCAAACTTATTGAAAATGTATATTTATATAACCAACAGGTATAGTGACAACTTTATCTAGATGGACTGTTGTCCTAAATATATGCAAAATATATTATAGATAAGGCTATAGATGTAGCAACAATTTTTATTTTTGTTATAAAGTTACAGATATAGCAACACTTTATTTAGCAATGCTGCTTTAATCTATATATATAAATTAATCTACATCTGTATTATACATAAATGTATATGTATATAACCTACAGGTGTATTATACATATATTTATATGTATATAACCTACAGGTGTATTATACATATATTTATATGTATATAACCTACAGGTGTATTATACATATATGTATATGTATATAACCTACAGGTGTATTATACATATATTTATATGTATATAACCTACAGGTGTATTATACATATATTTATATGTAAATAACCTACAGGTGTATTATACATATATTTATATGTATATAACCTACAGGTGTATTATACATATATTTATATGTATATAACCTGCAGGTGTAATGACATGACACCCTTATTTGAACAAACTGCTGTCCTAAATATATTGGACATTTTTTTTTTTTAACAAAGCTACAGGATATTTAATAAAGCTACCAAAGTAGCAAAAATGTATTATGTAAACTGCTTTAATCTATTTTTAAATATTTCAATAGGTGTAGTGACATCCTTTTTTATATTCAACTGTCCTAAATATATAATAAATATACCCGTCTAGCCAAACCCTCGGCTAGATTACTAGTTGTGTGTTAGGCTGAAAAAGCAGCGTTAAGAGGTCCTAACGTTACTTTTTTACGCTCGCTGGTATTACGAGTCTTGAAGGTTTAGGGGCACCGCACACTTCTTTGGTCTTACCGCAAAACGACTTACGTAAACTTCGTAAAGTCTTTTTTCTATGGGACTTCCATAGCGCCGGTATTACGAGTCTATCCTGGGAGGCCAAAAAGTGAGCGGTGCAGCCTACCCTGTCAAGAGTCCTAACGCATTTAAAAGTCAGTAGTTATGAGTTTTATGGTACAACGCTGTAACATAAAACTCATAACTAAAGTGCTAAAAAGTACACTAACACCCATAAACTACCTATTAACCCCTAAAACGAGGCACTCCCACATTGCAAATACTAAAATTAAAATTTTAACCCCTAATCTGCGGCTCCGGACACCGCCACCTACATTATATTTATTAACCCCTAATCTGCCGCACCCAACATCGCCAATACCTACATTATATTTATTAACCCCTAATCTGCCGCCCCCAATGTCCCCGCCACCTACCTACACTTATTAACCCCTAATCTGCCGCCCCCAACATCGCCGCCACTATAATAAACATATTAACCCCTAAACCGTCGCACTCCCGCATCGCAAACATTAGTTAAATATTATTAACCCCTAATCTGCCGCCCCCAATGCCGCCGCCACTATATTACAGTTCTTAACCCCTAAACCTAAGTCTAACCCTAAACCTAACACCCACTAACTTAAATATAATTTAAATAAATCTAAATAAATATTCCTATTATTAACTAAATTATTCCTATTTAAAAATAAATACTTACCTGTAAAATAAACCCTAATCTAGCTACAATATAACTAATAGTTACATTGTATCTAGCTTAGGGTTTATTTTTATTTTACAGGCAAGTTTGTATTTATTTTAACTAGGTAGAATAGTTATTAAATAGTTATTAACTATTTAATAACTACCTAGCTAAAATAAATACAAATTTATCTGTAAAATAAAACCTAACCTAAGTTACACTAACATCTAACACTTGTTATTAATACTATAGCTTTTAAAAAAGCTTTATAACATTAAGTACATTTCTTTTCTTTAGCTTTCTAAAAAGCTTATGATGTCAAATGTCCTATCGTTTTTTTTTGGGGGGGGGGGTTGTCACCACTAAAGCTTTGAAAAAGCTGTTAAAAATAAAAAACAACAGGCTTATCTTTAGCTTTTAAAAAAGCTTTTTAATTGGAATAACTAATAAATCTGAAAAATTAAACTAAATACGATGTTCCGCTATTAAACTAACTGATCTCTTTCTACAGCAACTCTCCTCACAGACTGCTTTTTCCTAACTGCATCAGATAATGTTTAAACTTATTATTTAAATTGTCTAACCGGTGTGAGGAAGGGGCATGGTAAGTCGCAAGTGACACACACGATTTGACGCGAGCGAGAGGTGTGGCTTTCCACAAACGAGCAGTGTTTGATTGACACTGACGTATATGTTAATTCCTATACTCGTTAAATATTTTCGGAAGTTGCGATCAGCAATTTCCATAACTCCGCACACACTTAATTTATAAAGTAACAATGCAGAGTTACTGTATCAATAATGTAGACACTGACACAATAAGCATTTATATCAATCATGTACAAACTGACACTTATACATACACTATAGTATGTACATTATATATAGATTACAAATGCTTATTATTATAGTGTCAGTGTCTACATTATTTATACAGTCACTATGCATTGTAACTGTATAAATAATGTGTAGTCTGAACCGCCCCCCAATAATAAACCTAACACGCCATCTCAAAAATATTGCAATTTAAAATAAAATTAATAACCCCTTATCCGAGAACCCCCCATCGCAATTAGCCTAATAGACGCATTAACCACTAAACCACCAAATACCCTGATCACAATATCTAATTTAAAATGTATCTACTTATCGCCTTTAAAATAAAATATAAATAAACTAATTTAATTATTAAATTTAATCACAAGTAACCCACAACGCAAATTTGTAATTTAAACAATTAACCTATAAGCCGCCAACCCTCACCCAGATCGCAATAAAGCTATTTACCCTATTAACCCCTAATCCACAAAACCCCCACAACGCAAAAAAACCTATTTACCCTATTAACCCCTAAACTGCAAAACCCCCACAATGCAATAAACCTATTTACCCTATTAACCCCTAAACCGCAAAACCCCCACATCGCAATAAACCTAATTAACCTATTACCCCCTTAAACCGCCAACACCCACAACGCAGATAAACTAAATAAATGACAAAGCCCCCTAACCTAACACCCCCAAAATTAACATACATTACCTAAACTAAAAAATACCAAAGTTACAAAAAATAAAAAAAGCTACGATTACAAAAAATAAAAAAGTCTAACATTACAGAAAATAAAAAATCAAATTACCAAACTTTAAAAAATTAAACCTACTCCCTATGAAAATATAAAGCCCACCAAAATAAAAAACACCCCCTTATCTAATAATAAACTACCAGTAGCCCTTAAAAGGGCTTTTTGCAGGGCATTGCCCCAAGATAATCAGCTCTTTTACATCCAAAATACACAAAGTCCCCCCTAACAGTAAAATCCCCCCACCCGCCAAATCCCCCTAAATAAAAAACCTAACACCAAAAAACCTAAACTACCCATTTCCCTGAAAGGGGCATTTGCGTGGGCATTGCCCTTAAAAGGGCATTTAGCTCTTTTACAAAGTGCCCAAAAAAAACCTAAGTTAAAAAATAACACCCCCCCCCATAAAAATGTATAAAAACCTAACACTAAAGCCCCAAATAGATACTCATATGTCCTGAAGTCCAGCGGAGAAGATCTTCTTCCAGACGGGTCCATTATCTTCATCCATAGCGAAGGCGGTGCGGAGCGATGTTTCCAGATGTGGCCATCCTTGGTTGTGGCGATGATCCTTGGTAGTGGCGATGGTCCTTGGCGGCGATGGTCCTTGGTGGCAGTGCTACTCGGCGGTTTGGAGGTTCCTCTTCATGTGATCGTCCACCGCACACTGAAGATTAAATGCAAGGTACCCCATATTTATTAGGGTACCTTGCATTCCTATTGGCTGACATTTTCACATCAGCCAATAGGATAAGAGGAAGGGAAATCTTATTGGTTGGTAAAAAGGGAAAAAACCTCCCCCCTCCCCCCCTTGCAGGGTTACAATATGAATTTATGAAGTAGTTTTTCAGTTAAGTAGTTTACTGCTCATTCAGTCTGCACCAGTATGTTCTTCCATTCCCCTCTAAGGGGTCGATTTATGAAGCAGCGGATGCTGCTTCCGACCCACTCCACTTCAGTTCCGCCTGAAGCAGAAGTTAAGAACTCTGAGGTAGCGGACAGCAATCAGCCTGATCGAATACGATCGGGCTGATTCACACCCCCTGCTAGTGGCCGTGAATCTGCAGGGGGCACTATTGCACCAGCAGTTCACCAGAACTGCTGGTGCAATGATAAATGCCAACAGCGTATGCTGTCAGCATTTATCGATGTGTGGTGGACATGATACGCTACATCGTATCATGTCCGTCCGCACAATAGTAAATTTACCCCATAGTGTTGCTTCAAGAAATATTTTATGATGTATAGAGGTATAGAGGCGAATGTGATTTGCTGATGGTAGATGGGGGATATGGAGAAGCTTCCCATTTTGTAGGCAATGTGTATATGGGCAAATGGGGAGAGTTCCCAAAATTTGGCGTACTGAGTCATTAAGGTGTTTATGTAGTGCCTGACCTGGAGGTAAGCATAGAATTGTGTGTTGGGTAAATCATATTGGTTTCTAAGGTCTTGAAAGGTCCTGATCATGTGTGATAATGGGTCCAGAAGCTCACCTATTGAACCTGGGATCTGTCAATTTCTGCAGCTGTTATTTCCCAGCCTGTTGTTTTACCACTATGCCACCAGATGGCTTGATCACAGGAAAGGAATATTGTGTTTTTCTGTTTGCTGCAACTTTGGTTCTCTGGCTCCACCTGCTTGCCAGCTGAAAGAAATCATTTAATCAGCAGCCTGCTGTATCTGGGAGGTTTGTTTGCAATTCGGTGCTTTCACATTGAATTATACTCTGAAACACTCTCAGCTCCTGTATCCTGTGTAAAATACAGATTTGTTGGATTTCCTCGTTCCTGATTTCTGCTTACTCTTCTGGATAATCCCTTGGCACTGTGTTTCATTTTTGGACTGATTTCCTGGCAATTGCTCTTGCCTAAAACTTTCTTTCCTAAGGACTGACTCAGGTACTTTTGCTTGCTTGTTTCCTGATACTACAACGTTCCAATTGCAGTCTATGCAAATATCCTGTTTGTTTCTACTAAGTTCCAAATTGCAGTCTATGCAAATATCCTGTTTGCTACTACAAATTTCCAATTGCAGTCTATGCAAATATCCTGTTTGTTTCTACAAAGTTCCAAATTGCAGTTTATGCAAGGTTCCTGTTTGTTTCTACAAAGTACCAGTTTGCAGTTTATGCAAATTTCCTTAAAGTACCAGTTTGCAGTTTATGCAAGTTTCCTTAAAGTACCAGTTTGCAGTTTATGCAAGTTTCCAGTTTGTTACAACTGTGTCCAGTCTACAGCATATGCAAGTATCCTGCTTGTTATTACAAGGCCCTGCATTCCTGCGTGTTATTACACAGTTCCAGTCTTCAGCATATGCAAGTATCCTGTCTGTTATACAAGCTCTGCTTTCCTGCCTGATACTACACAGTTCCAGTTCTACAGCATATGCAAGTATCCTGTTTGTTATTACAAAGCTTTGCTTTCCTGAGTGTTATTACACAGTTCCGTTCTACAGCATATGCAAGTATCCTGTCTGTTATACAAGCTCTGCTTTCCTGCCTGATACTATACAGTTCCAGTTCTACAGCATATGCAAGTATCCTGCTTGTTATTACAAAGTCTGCTTTCCTGAGTGTTATTACACAGTTCCAGTCTACAACATATGCAAATATCCTGTTTGTTATTACAAAGCTCTGCATTCCTGCCTGTTATTACAAAGAACTGTATTCCTGCCTTATACTACAACCTATAGACTTTTTCTTATCTAATTGCATATCTCTACATTGCTTTATCCTAAAAATAAAACCATCTCCTTTATTTCCTAAAACGTTGTACCTGTTTAATTATTTTTATTTTTTTTTTGTGTGCCATTTTCCAATTTTAACATGTTCTAATAAAGAAGACTTTTATTTAACTTCCAGGATTCCTCGTTTTTCTATTTTTACATATTGCCAGTCTTATCCTGGATTCGTCACTGTGGGGAGGTGTGTGCTGAACACAGCAGCAGTTGGAGGAGTTCTAGGCTGAGTTCTACAGCTGATTGGCCGTGGGTGAGTGACAGAAGTAAGCCGCCTATAGGAGGCGATCCGCTGATGGAGGCGGGTAATAGGAACGTTGGGAGTAGCAAATTGTACACACCAGGATGCCAAGCAAACAGAAGCGGACAAGACGATCACTTGGAGAGGTAAACACATTACCCGTGTATCGCAGGTCCCAGAGGATGATCCGGTAAGGATAAACGCTATGGCAGCAGTGGTATAATTCTGTACACTACATTTCCCAAATCACACGTATTACCCACCATATTTATATATATACACATACATCTACATGGATGTTTTTTTATCTTCGGTTCTGCTAGTGTATGGATTTGCATGATAAACTTTGCTATATTTTGTAAGTGTGAAACAGAGTTTTTTCTCATATTTCCTGTTTAATTATGCCTAAAAGGAAAGACTCACGCAGACAAAACACAACATTAACCCCAAAACCTGACACCTCTGCACAACAGCTCCTTACTCCTGAACCTGCTCCCTTGCAGAGTATGACAAGGACTGAATTGCTTTATTCACGTGGGATGTCAGTTTTGGTCAAAAGAAATGGCAACATCAAAAGTGGGTAGAGGAGTTTGGGTAGGATCATCATTTTTATTAAGTTAAAACGGCCAGTAAAACCGAGGGGAAGTTTAGCCCAAGCCTTCAGTTGCATTATTAGCTGAGTAAATTGGTTTGAGATGTTACATTCATATAGTTTGTGGGGATTACGGTGACAAGATATACCTATATAGGTTAGGGTGTTAGGTTGCGTCATAAATGAATAGTCAATTTCTAGGGGTTTATTATCAGTTAACCAGAGTATTTTAGATTTTGTCATGTTTATTTTATAACCAGAGAAGTCTCCAAAGGTAATTAGTGTTTTGACAATTTTAGGGATATATCTCCTCAAAAGATGTATATATTTTTCACCTACACAAATCGTCCAAATTTGTAAAATAATTAATTTGTTTTAATGTTTGCAAATAAATAAATAAAATGATGCAGGGTTCAAAAAATGTACTATATAAAAAATGTAATTAGACATGAATTCATAAACTCGCAATACAATGTGAATACATCAATATTTTAAAATCATCTAATAACCAATACTATGTTCTAAAAATACAAATATAATAAACAAAAAATTAATAATAAAAACACATCCGCTCCTTTTAGTAAAGAACAGTTCTGTAAGATTGAGCTTTCTCACGAAAGGTAGTAGCCCAAACGATCCTCCAAAGCCTTTTCCACAGATTGAATAGACGATGGAACCTCTGGATCCCTTTCAAGGGATAAGCGTGTCTTGAACGCTGCAAGCCGTCTTTTTTCTTTTCTCAAGTCTGTTAATCCTTAAGAGCAATGAGCCTCTTGTTGAACTCCAATACCTCAGCTTTTCCTGTCATGTGATCATATTACTTTACCTGGACACCAGTGATGTAAAAAGGAAAGGGACTTTATGCATGGAAGGAAGACTAAGGGCCGCTATGTCTTTTTTTGCTGAACGTGTTTTTACTAAAGCAGCTAAAAAAACGGTAGAATTTGCCTGCTGATTTTAAAAGACCGGTGTCTGCTTGTTGTTTAAGAAAGGCATCAAACTCTATCTTGGCAACAATGTAGTTGTCATATGAGAGGCGGGTCTTAGATGTGCAATAGTCTAAGTAGGCTTGACCTAATTTGGTTTGTAAAGTATTATATCTATATTGGATTTTATGTTTTAGGTCTGCTAAGTACAAGATTAGATGAGTGGGGTACATTATCCGTACAATAATCGTTCCAGGCATGTATAAGATGTTTCTGAAAGGGTTCAGATGTGAGAAGGTAGGAGGGGAAGCAAAGAGAATTCCTATTTGGGCTTATGGGAAAGGAACCTAAGGTCATTTCTACAGGAGCATGATCGGAGATAAGTATATTGTGGATCCTATTTGAGGTGACTTGGGAGACTAGTGAGTCCGAAATTAAAAAGAGGTCTAAGAATAGTTAGTCTTAGAGAGACAGGTAAAGTCCCTATCTTTGGGGTGTCTCCTTCGCTAAACATCACCAGCCAGGGTATCATTAAACAGTTTAAAAACGTTATGTTCGTATTTACCGTTAAAACACTGTAACCTTTTATTGACTAATCTCTCATCTGACCAAGTTCTGTCGATAGCTGGTTGTAGAGTCAAATTAAAGTCACCCCCAGTATTAATTTAGTGCATATTAAGGGAGATAGCATCTGAATTAAAGATTCCCAAGAGATTTGATGTTTGGGGCATATATGTTGCATAATGTGTAGTTGATGGAGGCTTGGACAATGAGAAACCTACTGTCAGGGTCAGTGATAGTGTTTTAATCTCTACTTGGAGTATTTTACCAAACAAAATGGCCAGTCCCTTACTACAACTTTGGTAAGACATGTAAGCTATATTCCCTACCCAGTCACTTTGCAATTTCTCATGTTCCCCATCTAAAAGATGCGTTTCCTAGAGGAAGGCAACATCAGCATTCAACTTACAGAGGTGTGTTGGAATGGATTTTCTTTTACTAGGAGAGTTAATACCACCAACGTTCCAAGAGCCATCATTAAACACTAAAAGGTAGGTAGGTGGCTAGTTGGATGTCGGGAGTGTGTGGGGGTGCGAGAGTTGTGGGATTGAGATAAAAAGGAAATAAAAGAAAAAGGGGTGCGAAAGGGTATGTCATATACCCCTCCCCCATTGAGGAAGAGGCAAAGTTGTTTTCCACACATATAAATAGTTACATTGTGCATTCAATCTATAAGTAAATACCTCAATAGGGGGAAATGAGATTATCAACCTGGAGGGGAATAAGTAAGTCATTTGTGGGTCTTATATGCCAGATAGTATGAACTCCCATACCATAAGATCAGATAAATCCTTACAGTTAGGACATTTTGTGATTCATAGCCAAATAGGATAAGAACATAATTATAAAACATTAGCATTAGCATTGCATAATCTTGAGGCGTATGAGTGATAATAGTAGCATGTATATTGCATGTACAGACCAAATTGTATCTGAGTTTCAATCCAATGGTTATCTATGGATGGGTTGCCCCAGAGATCAGTAAAGGCCTGATAATTAAAAGGCAAATATCTGTTACAAATATAGTACCAAGAAATAGTGAACTCGGTCTGCTGACCATGTCTGTAAGGATATCTAACACAGGCGGTTGGAACTGCAATTTCATGGGAAGCAAAAAAAGTAGTGGCATAAACAATAACGTTAACATTATATATCCCTGAAAGTGCTTTTGGCAATATTAGGATACACAGTATACCTAAGTACATAATGAGACCTAGCTTTAAACCTATTCCCCATCCTAGTGTATGTCATGGGTTAGGGTAATGCATTAGGTTTGAACACAGGTGAACTGTAGAATCAAATATTAAAAGTGGGGTGTTAAGTAGATAAGAGTATTGCTGATGTAGCCGGATCAAAGCCTGTTGTCATAAGGGCATAAGGTATAAGAGTCCCAAATCAATATGTTTAGAAACTTCCAGACCCATATGTGTGAGCTCAGGTCATATGTGTAAAGCAGTCAAAGTTTGTTTCAGTGAGGGCAGGCCAGGAGGGACCAAATGAATAAGATGTAGGTG
Organism: Bombina bombina; assembly: GCF_027579735.1. Classification (NCBI taxonomy): domain Eukaryota; kingdom Metazoa; phylum Chordata; class Amphibia; order Anura; family Bombinatoridae; genus Bombina; species Bombina bombina. The sequence goes on from NC_069503.1 coordinate 901,695,167, forward strand.
TGTCGCTTACCACTTTTCTTCCTGGCTGTGTTTAATCCCTGCAGTGTCCTGGTGTTATGCTGGCCGTAAGATGAAGGCCCAGTTCTGTAGAACTTGCGTCTATGTGGCACGGTGAGGAAGGCCGTGTTTAAGGCAATTGTATGGCCCTGTCTTGCAAGGTTGCAAGGCCTTACCTCTTAGATGTACGACTAGGTCCGCACTCAGGTAGCACTGTGTTGTAGGTCTCTCCAGGAGCCTTGTTATGGAGGGTGAGTATCTGATGAAGTCTCCTGATGCTGGTGCCATTCAGGGTTTGGAGCAATGCGGAGTATGGCGGCCCACGTGGCCGTCATCTCTGCAGTGCTGCCGGGGGATAGGGCTGATAGCGGGTCCTTCGTAGAGAGGCAATTGTCTGGCCAAAACCCACGTAGGGTCACCCAGCAAGACAAGGCTGTGGGGGAAATTGGATGGCAGCAGAGCAATGGTCAGATATAGACTTCTATGGCGAGTCAATGTCGGAGCTCCGTCTTCATGCTGCCATCCCTAAGTCCCTCCCACCGGAAGTCCCTTCCCTCATGGAATTCTATTAAAAAAGGGTTTGTCCCTGCGAGTAGCAAATGTCTCACATATAAATAATGAGAGCTGTCTCCTAGGTAAAGGTTTGCAATGAAGGGCAAAGAAGTACAGAGGAGGAAACCAGCCTGTTTTAAAACATAAGTATTGTGCTTACTACAAATCAAATTACGCTGTTTTTAGTGCACTGTACCTTAAATTTGTTGTAATTTTAGTATGAATAGGTTTTTCCTTCAGAATCATTAGTGTTTTGAGTATTTTGGTGTAAACTCACCACTTTTTAACTTGCAACAAAAATAGTGAGAGCTTTTGTGTAAAAATTATTATAGAATTACTCTGGGATTTGAGAGACAATTTCATATACGTCCATGGAATGCCCATCTTCAGCCCATTTTATAAAAACAACAAGTACAGTTTGTATTTTGTTCTTTTAAGTACACATTTCTTGCTTTTGTTTTTGCAAATCAAGTTTATTTAAATTATGGTTAACACTGTGGATAAATAATATGATTTATCCCTGTCTAATTTAGCTACAAATGTTAAGTTTTTAATAAAATGCAATTTTTGGCAAACAATTTTGTTACGGATTGTGATGCACCTTCACAATACCATTTTTTTCCTGTATATTTTTGTATAATTAGATGAATTATTTGTTTTGTAAGACTTTAAAATGATGAATTTTATTTTGCACCCTGTTTTCATGGGCTTTATATCATTCCACCAGGGAAATAGAAGTGCTGGCGGGCAATTCTATAGAATCTCACCAGCCCAGGGATCTTTTTAGAATTGGGGCCTTAGGGTTCAATGTAACGACGACCAAAATGTCGATATGGGGAGTTTTGCAATCATATTGCAGGTTGAAGGACTTGATCGATCCTTTTTTCTTTTTTTTTATATATATTTTATTTGTTTTTCCAGAAAAATAGATAAGTATAACAGCTGTATAACCAAAGTGTACGATTTCTTCAAAGACTCAAATAAATACAATTGTGCAAATACAATATAACAGATACAGTGATAACACATTAGAAACAATATATGATTCTGAAATCCCTGCTCTCCCACTTTCTCCTAGGGGGGCAGTCGGATACATTCACACTATTCTGCTATGAGTGGGGAGGGAAAGGAAGGAAAGGGAGGGGATTCTTAGGGAAGGGAATGGGAAACTGAGATGAGAGGGGAAACTAGGTCTAGGAAGGGGCCTACAGGCCCGGCAGATCTGGTGCGGGACAACGGGCACTTCCCATAGGTAGGGGAGAGGTTATCTTAGGTCTCAAAGCTGAGGAGCCACAAGGTGTCAAATCTACTCTTCTAATCCGTCCAAACTAGTTCAAAGAAGTCAAACCTTCTCATAGTGTAATATATATTTTTTTCCATAGAGTATATGTAAGCCATTGTTAGGACAATGTCAGACCATGCAGGGGGACTCGTTCTTTTCAAAGCTCTGGCTATATTAAGTTTAACAGCTGAAAAGAGGTCTATACAGAGTGTGCCATAATGTCTGGGCAGTTTAAATGTGCCTAAATGAAATAGGGAAGTCTCTGGGGTTCTAAGGAGGGAAATACCCATGTTCGCAAGTGTGGTGAAGCACGTACTCCAGATGGCCTTCAGTTTGGGACAGCTCCACCAGATATGGGTCATGTCACCTACGCTTGAGCAGTCTCTCCAACAGATCGGGGAGGCCTTCGGGAAAATTGTGGCAAGCCGTGCTGGAACGTAATACCAGTGCGTGAGTAATTTAACGTAGGTTTCATATATTGTGATACAGTGTAGTGCTTTTTTGTAAGAAGAAGTGTACAGTGCCATTCTTTGGTAGGTGCTGTAAACTCTAGCTTCTGTTCCCATTTATGAATATGTAGGGCTTTATCTACCGGGATTGCGCCTTCCATTATAGTGTAGTGAAGATATAAGGGTTTTCCTAACCTAAGCCCTTGCTGCCATCTAGTTTCCCAAATGGTTAGTTGGCGAGAGTGTGAAGGCTTAAAACCCCAACTGGCCAAAAAGCTAGTGACCCTGGTATATTCAAAGTTCATGTACGGTGGAATAGGTAAGGAACTCTCAATTTGGTTAAGTGAAACAAATGCATCTCGAGGAGTCGCTGACCAAAGGTCCGCTACCTTCAAAATACCCAATCTTGCCCAGGAGGTTGGGTGTGAGTCCGGTAGGCCAGAGAGGAGGCCAGCCATGGTAGTAATTGGGGAGGGGTGAGGGGCTACCTGAGAGTAGTGTCTTAACTGTTCCCATGCAGCTAGACATTCCCAAACTAGCAGGTTCGCAAATGCAAGATTTCTCCTGCAGGGTGGAGGCATCCATATCAGGTCCCTCAGGTTTAAGTCATAAGGCAAAGAGGCCTGTTCAATTGTCCTCCATTTACTTTTGGAGTCTTTTACTCCCCACTGGGAAATGTGCATGAGCATGGCTGCCTCATAATATCTAGATATAGATGGAGAGGCTACTCCACCGTGCATTCTGGGGTACTGTAAAAGTTTGTGGGCAACTCGGGGGGGGTTTGTCCTGCCAAATATATTTGATGCATGCACTTTGAAACTGGATAAGGAGGGATCTAGGCATTCTGATGGGCAAACATCTCAAGACGTACGTTAGTTTAGGGAGGTAACCCATCTTTAGGGCGGCTATACGACCCAGCCATGATGTGCATTTGTAGTTACACCTCTGGATCAGAGTACGAAGTTCAGCCAAAAGAGGTTTATAGTTGTTGTCTATTATTTGTGGGATTGAGTTGGACAATTTGACTCCTAAATGGGAGATATATGTATTATTAGGTACGAATTTGTATTTATCTTGTAAGCTTACAGATATGTTTTCATAGAAGCCATAAGTGTAAATTTGCGATTTATTGTGATTTAATTTGTAATATGAAAGAGCACTGAAAGTCTCTAGCAGGGACAGAAGTCTAGGTATCTCCCTCAAGGGATTGGAGGAGAAAATTGTGGTGTCATCTGCAAACAGAGCCACCTTGTGCACTGTACCATGGAGTGTAACTCATGCGATTTCTCTGTCTGCTCTAATGGCAGCAGCTAAAGGTTCTATAGCAAGCGCAAAAAGGATGAGAGAGAGAGGACAGCCCTGCCGAGTGCCGTTTGGGATGGTGAAGGGTTTGGAACTAAACCCCAATCCCCAGACTGAGGCCGTGGGAGCCGAGTAAAGAGCCCTCATGGCTTTTATGATGTGTGTCAGAAAGTGGAAGGTCTCCAGGACCCTCCACAAATACTCCCATCGAACTCGGTTGAACGCTTTCTCAGCATCAAGAGAAAACACAGCAAGTGGCCTATTGAGCCTTTTAGCCTCTAAAATATTATTAAGGAGCCTCCTGGTGTTGTCTGGACCCTCCCTCCCAGGTATAAAGCCCACTTGATCAGGGTTATTGAGGGTGGGGAGAAGCTTTGCCAATCTGTTAGGCAGTATCTTTGAGTGTATTTTAACATCAGTATTGATGAGTGAGATTGATGAGTGAGATGGGTCTGTAGCTAGCACAAAGGGTTGAGTCTTTGTTGGGTTTGAGAATTGTAATGATGGAGGCCTCAAGAAACTCACTACGAAATTTGCCCTCATCCATCGCCAAATTATAAAATCTAGTGAGGATGGGTGTAATCTCATGTAGGTATGTCTTATAGCAGATTGCGGTGAAGCCATCAGGACCAGGAGCATTAAGGGATTTTAGGTTTTTGATGACCTGTTTGACCTCCCGGTAGGTTATGGGAACATCAATGCTTTCTATATGGGTCTCGTCTAAGGTTGGTAGCTTCAAAGAGCGCAGGAATGGGCCTATAGCTTCTGTTGGGACCGGCCTAAACACCACCTCATCCTGAATGTTGTAAAGTGCAGAGTAGTACTCATTGAACTGCTGACCTATTAGGGATGGGAGTCTGAATGAATGTGTGCCTTGCCTGAGCTCATGGATGCGGGGTGCACTAGTACAGTGTTTAAATTTGTTAGCAAGAAGGGTATCCGCTTTGTTACCTTTGGAGTACAGAAGCTGCTTTAGCCTAAGTAGATTCGTTTGAGTCTTGAGAAATTCTAAGTGACATATGTGCCTTCTAAGGTCCTTGATTTCTATCTCAATGTCTGTGTTATCTGAGGTGCGTCTTTGAAGCTCGAGCACCCTTAGCCTACAATGAGCTTGGGACAGAGAAAGGCCCGCTTATTTCCTCAAATATGCCTGCTTTCATAAAAAAAGACCTCTAGTAGTGGCCTTAAAGGCCCCCCAAATTACGTCCTCATGGGATCTCAGGGGTGTCATTAATGTGGAGGGTAAAATTTATTCCCTTTCTAATATCCTCTCTAAAGGGAATTTCTGATAGAAGGTGATGAGGTAACCTCCAATTGGGTCTAGATCTAGTAGTGTGTTTTGAGTGTAGGTCCATTATAACCTGATCGTGGTTAGACCATGGGCAGGTGCATATACTTGTGGAGCGTATGAGGTCTAAGGAATCTGGGTGGCAGAAAAACTAAGCCAGTCTGGAAAATGTAGAGTGGGGATGAGAGAAGTAGGTGTAATCCTTATCTAGGGGGTGTAGGGATCTCCAAATGTCAAAGAAGTTAAACTGGGACATGAGATCTCTGAATCTACAACTTGTTGGGTCAGGACCAGTGTGTCTCTTCCTAGGTGATCCAACCAGAAAGAAAGAGCAATGAGCAGCAACGATGAAGTAAGATAAAACGTAGCTTTTATTAATACATAGGCTTTAAAAGTTCATGGAGGTGCAAAGATACAAGTGAAATATGACAGTATTTGGTTAATTTATTCTTCCTAGGTGATCTCATCTTTCTATCCAGCCCGCTGTCCCACACCATGTTCAGATCGCCCGCCAGGATCACCCTTCCCTGCTTGGACTGTTCTACTTTATGTAGGATTTTCTTTAGATATCTAGGCTGTAGGGTGTTGGGCAAGTAAATAGAAACCAGTGTGTAAGTTACATGGTCGAGGTTACATAGCAGGATAAGGTATCTCGCTTGCGGGTCCCTAACCACTTGGAGAGGCTCGAAAGCCACTCTTTTATGAACTAGAATGGCTACACCTCTAGCCTTCTTGGAATAGGAGGCAACCTCCATAACAGGGAAGTCCCATGATATAGACGAGGGGGAAGATTCCGCCAGCAAATGTGTTTCCTGGAGGAATGCCACATCGGATTTATGGAAGCGTAGGGTTCTGGATAGTAGGCTCCTCTTACCAACAGTGTTCAGGCCCCTGACATTGTGGGTCAGGAACCTGAGGGAGGTCATTTGTGGGCCTGAATCCATTTAGCAACTAAAGAAAGGGAAGGGTCAAAGTGGGTGTGGATTTTTGGGAGTGAGGGGAGGATCTGGTGGAAATAGTCCACCTGTGTGGAACCCTAACGTGGCCTCCAATGTCTGGGGGGGAGCTAAACCAAACTAGGAGGGCAGGACTAGTGTGAGAGTAGCCCCGCTCTCTAAATAAACATATGATATATAACAATCTAATTAGATTTCTAACTCAATCCATATTAAACACATAAGATAAGTAGAACATTTTTTGAAAGGTGCATTACACCAACATGAACCAGACATCTAACAATGAAATACACCAAAAACATATCAGGTAGGTAAGGCTTGAGGCCTCAAAATGTGGTCAGGGGGGTTGGGTTTTTGACGCTTGGGTCTCTGCTCTTTTAATGACCATGATGGGGCTGTGACCCGTAATCTAGAACGGTTAACCTCTTGTTGTTCCATATCAGCTTGAAGGCCCCAGTTAACCAGGAGAGTACTGCCCAAGGAAGGAGAGGATACTACATGCGTCTGATTGTCCTTTGTCACAGTGAGTTTAGTAGAGAAACCCCATCTATATTTGATATTAGCTTTCCTAAGTTGAGAAGTGATAGGGGCAAAAAGTCTACGTTGCTGCAGCGTGTGAGAAGAGAGATCCAGTAGGAGCTGGATGTCTTTAAAGGTGTCAGGCAGGTTAGGTTTACTAAATGCCGCCTGTATCAAGCGGTCTTTGAAGGTGAAGTGGTGAAAGCAAACCACCACGTCCCTCGGCTTGTCAGATGACATCGATCTTGGTCTGAGAGCCCTGTGTGCCCACTCCATGGCATGCTTGTTGCCCTCCAGGGGGCCTAAAAGAGCGGTCAATAATGACATGAGGAATTCTTGTAGTTCATCTGGTGCTACGGTCTCAGGGATGCCTCTGAACCAAACGTTGTTCCTCCTGGCTCTATCCTCCACATCAGCCAATTTGAATTCAAGCTGGGAGATTTACTCTGCCAAGTTTTCAGCATATGATAGTAGGTTTGAGTGATCTGTAGCTAAGTCATCATGTTGTCTCTCAAGAGTATCTACTCTGTCTTCAATTTCAGCTATATCTTTCCAAAGTTCTGCTGAACTGCGCTGGATCTCTGCAGTGATAGATTTGGTCTGTGCCGCAAGCATTTTTTGCAGTGTGCTCTCTGTAATGTAGTGGTTAAGATGGGCCCCAGATTGGGAGCTCGATTGAGAACCCTCATCCTGCGACTCAGGGTCGCTAGCTTCTTTCCTCAAAGGATTAGGTTCCTTGTGGGATTGAGAGAAATGATCTACAACCGTCTTCTTGATTGCTGCAGGGGTCCTGGGATTTCTTCTGGAGGAATGTGGCATGGTTAACACCTTTAGAAAGCTTTGTGCAGACTTGCAATATGACCCACCCTGACTACTATGAAATCTGTAAGGAACTGTTAGACCATCAAACCTGACATCTAATTTATATCATCATCTGAAGCAAGTTAAGCTAGTAGTGAAAAGCGAGAGCGGGGCCAGACACAGCCTACCTATATTGGCTACACCTAGTACATGTTAACTTTTTACGAAGCAATCAGTTTAGAGGGGACCAATATACAGGTCAACCTGCACGATTGAGGGGGACCCCAAGGACCCCCACGCACTTCAGGGAGGGGGATACGACCAAAAGGAAGGGTAAAAGGAAAGGGGCAGTGACTAACCCAGACAAGCTGGGCCGGAAAGGGTGAGGCATGAGGGGGACCAGAGGAACCAATCCCTTCCTGTGGGACTCACAATCGACACTACCAAAAGAATAATGCTACTAGGTGATGCAATATATAAAATAATGTACTATGGATGTAGTATGATGTGACTGTATGTATGATGCTAACCTCAATGTAGTGTTAGGGGCCTAAGGGCAGCTGTGGCCACCTGGTAAAGGATAAAACCCCAAGAATAAAGTGCAGGAGTTATATTTATGGTTCAAACGCCCTCACAGGGTGTTATCTTGGGGGGTGTAAGTAACAAAAAGTATTGAAAAGGGGATATGGGTCCCGTTAACTCTGGGGATACTTATAGGTGCGAAAGGGCACCGGGGTATGTTAGGGCCTATATGTTATCTTGGGTAGGAATGTGATGTGTGGTCAGTAAACTAATAGTGCGTGTTAGTTGGTTTCATATATACAACACTTATGAATCATAAACAGGTGAGAAATGCATAAACATGAAAAACACTCCACTCTGAGCAGAAGCCACAGAGATACATATGCTGATGCAGCAGCCAACTGACAATGTTTAGAAATGTCCGGATAAATAACCAGTCCCAAACTTTTTGTGGGGAACTAAGGCTCTGGGAGCCTGCGGATTGATGAGAAGAGTAAGACCCAGTTGCAAGGGTACTAATGGAGGGCCCGCTATAAGTGTTGATTTCTTTTTCAAAGTTTTTGAGGCCCTATTAGAGGACAATGACCCCTGTTGTTACTTTGTGGGCACAAGGCAAAATATCCCCAAATTTATCTCGGTTATATGGGAATGAGGCGGAAAAATTTAATATTCCTTGAGGGATAGTCTCAATAGGGGGAACATTAACGGTATAAGGGCCACAGTTGGAAATGTTAGCACCCTAGTCTAGAGAAAAGGTGTCAGCCTGTGAGGTCTCTAATAGCCAGGATATGCAGAAAGAATAAGCATGGTAGGCTCATCGGCCCCTAAGTATATAGATTTTAGAGTGGAAGTCCAATAATTAAGCCCTCCAAAAGGCGGTGGTAATAAATGTTCTCCTAGAAGTATATGTGACACTGTGGATAACAGAAGCGCCCGTGGAAGGTACTGATGCGCTGTGGGACAAATATAGTGTGAGGTCGTGGGGCTATGCCTAGAGCAAAGCTTTCCAAACTTTTCATGTTGGTGACACACTTTTTAGACCTACATCATTTCGCGACACAGTAAAAGATACGGACACATACAGAAATGATATAATAATGAAATGTATTTACAAGTAACGGTATGTATGTGCAAGAATTAAAAAAAAGTTTAATATCGCCAATAGCTATTTACTATTTTAATGGGATGTATGAGGTTGATGGGATGAACACAGTTTCAGAATATTTGGTGGAATATTAGATAAAGACACTCACATCTCATCATCAAGCATTTTTAAGCTTCCACTTCCTATCCATATATCAAGAGCAGGAGCAGCAATGCACTACTGGGAGCTAGTTGCAGAACAAAAAAAACACAGACTTCTGACTTCAGCTCAGCGTTTAAGCTGCCGTCCTCAGAGCTCTGTGAGTCCAACTGACTACTGCCTGCGCTGCACACTGCAGTCCCACTCACTGACTACACATGCAGTCAAGAGCCAATTAACGAGACTACACGTGCAGTCAGGAGCCAATGTGCTGCGCTGAGCTGCGCCAATTGGTTAAGATGATCTGTGACCCACTAGGTATCAATTACGTGTCAAGAATGTGATATGCGTAGCAGGCAGGCGGAAAGTCAGAAACCAAAAAAAAATTTGTAAAAAAAATTACATTTTAAAAAATTTGTGCTGAAGCAGGGACACACCTACACACTGCTGCTGACACACTAGTGTGTCCCGACACACAGTTTGGAAAGCACTGGCCTAGAGGCTGCTAAGCTGAAATGTCTGTAGGGGACAGCATAGAGAATAAAAATAGACAAGGAGTAGCCAGAGGCATTGATCCCACCAAATTACTCCTCATTGCCGATTTTCCCAGGACAGCAGTGCACATTGTTAATGGAGCCTATACAGATCACACCGGACCCACTCAGCCAGTAACAGGCACCTCCAGGTCCCTCAGTATCCCCTTCGATAGTTCTTTGGGTGTTCCAGAGGTAATCAGCTGCTTGGCAATTGAAGAGATGCAGGATTGTCTATCACCCCACCGGCTCTCTGTCTCTTCCTGCCTATGACTCCTTCCCTCTAGTGGATTGATCCTTTTTTAACAGTATGTAGTGAAGCCAATAGGTGAAATATTGCAAAATAAAATATTAGAAAATTCAGATTTTAGAGCAACTGTGAATTTTTTTTTGATTATGAATGCATAATGTCACCTCCGCTCTGGTCGTATGTGATTAAATCCAAGGAAACAATAGGATCATTGCAAAAATATGTCTCCGGCATCCTCAGCATTGGTTCATACGATTTGTGGTGTAAAAACTTGGCTACCAAGCTTGCAATCAAGAAAGCACTAGTACTGGCTGGCGAGGAAATGTTCTTCTACCTGATTCTAGCTTTTTTTGTTTTAATTTTCCCTTTCTCTCCGCTTTATATCTCTCCTTACTCTTAATAGTGCACTAAACATGTAAAAAATTGCAATACCTTGACATATAAGAACAGCTACCATATTGAAGTGTTGGTAACAACCTTAATGAATGCACTTGCATAGTACCACCCAGGACTCCCATAGAACCAAAAGTGCTTCTATACCAAGCAGATTAAATGAAGGGCATGGCTATGTCATCTTTTGTACACAAAGAGATAATAAAATACACAATGGCTTGGATTCAAGAAAACATGTTTGTGAAACTAATATCATGTGAATAAACAATTTTGCAACTTTAAAATTGGGTCATTTTTATAGATTCGTATTATCCCTTGTCACAGTTTTTAGGAATTTTGCATGCTTTAATGAAGTGTAGGTGAAAAACCCTAAAAAACATTCTAGACCTCTCTAGAATGCCTAACCCTTGTTCAACTCTTGAAGGTTTCTTAAATGCCTCTCTTTCTATGGAGTGCTAACAGTTCTGCAAAAGCATTAAGGGGTTTATTGCGGGTGTTTGAGCGCATAGGGTTTTTTGCTCCCACTACAAGTTGTAAGTAAACGCCATCGCTTAAGCGCAATTGAAGTTAACACGTGTCGGGTTAGCGCATCCTCAGACAAACACAGACAAACACATCAAAAATACATTACAAAGTACACTTACACTCATGATAACGCTATCAAATAAAACATATTTTAAAAAAAATATTGCACAAAAAAGTTATAAGGGCTCAGATATAGGATCTCAAATGTTAGGGAAAAAAGCAGACAAAGGGCTTTAACATTGAGATACTTCATATACTTGTCTAAAGATGGATATGTATGTATGTATGTATATATATATATGTGTGTGTGTGTGTGTGTGTACATATGTATTTATGTATTTACATATATATATACATATATAAACATACACACATATGTACACATACAGTTGTGCTCAGAAGTTTACATACCCTGGCAGAATTTATGATTTATTGGCCATTTTTCAGAGAATATGAATGATAACACAAAAACGTTTCTTTCACTCATGGTTAGTGTTTGGCTGAAACCATTTATTATCATTCAACTGTGTTTACTCTTTTTAAATCATAATGACAACAGAAACTACCCAAATGACCCTAATCAAAAGTTTACATACCCTGGTGATTTTGGCCTGATAACATGCACACAAGTTGACACAAAGGGGTTTGAATGACTATTAATGGTAACCATCCTCACCTGTGATCTGTTTGCTTGTAATTAGTGTGTGTGTATAAAAGGTCAATGAGTCTCTGGACTCCTGACAGACCCTTGCATCTTTCATCCAGTGCTGCACTGCTTCTGGATTCTGAGTCATGGGGAAAGATAAAGAATTGTCAAAGGATCTGTGGGAAAAAAGGTAGTTGAACTGTATAAAACAGGAAAGGAAGAAGAAAACAGATCACAGGTGAGGATGGTTACCTTTAATAGCAATTCAAACCCTTTTGGCCTCTATTTAACAAAGTCTGGCGGACCTGATCCGTCAGTGCGGATCAGGTCCGAAAGACCTAGCTGAATGCGGAGAGCAATACGCTCTCCGTATTCAGCATTGCACCAGCAGCTCACAAGAGCTGCTGTTGCAACGCCACCCCCTGCAGACTCGCGGCCAATGGGCCGCCAGCAGGGAGGTGTCAATCAACCCGATCGTACTTGATCGGGTTGATTTCCTGCAATGTCTGTCCGCCTGCTCAGAGCAGGCGGACAGGTTATGGAGCAGTAGTCTTTGTGACCGCTGCTTCATAACTGCTGTTTCTGGTGAGTCTGAAGACTCGCCAGAAACACGGGCCGTCAAGCAACTTTCGGAGCTTGATAGATAGGCCCCTTAGGTAAACTTTTTATCAGGGTCATTTGGGTAGTTCTGTTGTCATTAAAAAGAGTAAACACAGTTGATTGATAATAGATGGCTTCAGTCAAACACTAACCATGAGTGAAAGAAACGTTTTTGTGTTATCATTCATATTCTCAGAAAAATGGCAAAGAAATCATAAATTCTGCCAGGGTATATAAACGTATGAGCACAACTGTATATAGAAGTATATTTGTGTGGTGGGGAACTTTGAAGTTAAGTAGATGAAAACATGAAAAAACATATTTATGCAATATTCAAATTTAATAAGGTGTTATAGTGTGTATTTACTGTAAAAATGTAATATTCCAATGTTTTGCACATAGGGGAATATGTTTTATGTATTTATAAATAGATATTCCTATATATCTATACCTACAGTCATGGCCAAAAATATTGGCACCCCTGCATTTCTTTCAGATAATGCACCACTACGCCCAGAAAATTGTTACAATTACAAATGTTTAGGCATTCTCATGTTTATTTCTTTTGTTTGTATTGGTATGACTCAAAATAGTGGAGAGAAAAAAGCCAAATCTTACACATTCCACGCAAAACTCCAAAAATGGACTGGAAAAAATTATTGGCACCCTCAATTTAATATTTGGTAATTTCTTAGACCTCTCTACTGGAATTTGGACCACTTTTCTTTTGCCTACTGCTTCAGGGGCGCGATCCGATATACGGCGTAGTTTTCGGCGCAAGCGAGGGAACCTGCGCCGCCCGTAATTTCAACTCGCAACTCGACCTATCCAATATACTGCGCCATCAGATGCTAAACTGGCGTAAGTAGGAAAAACCTGCGATCAACTAAAATGTGCGCAAATACACATTTTAGTCGTCGCAAGTACTTACGCCAGTATTTTGTTCACGTAAAGTTTCAATAAAGTGTAGTTTTATGCAAATTAGGCTACGAATTGTAAAAAACAACGGCCAATTCTAAAAGATGCGACACGTAATTACACCATTCAAAATTCATACATAAACCCATGCGCAGCGGCCATTTTCTTTAGTGTGTTTGGTTGGTTCTTGGAGCTACAGCACACTACAGTGAGTAGAGAGATTAGTGGTAAGAGTAGTGAGAGAGGAGCATTTCATTAAGTTAGTTAGGTCGGATTGTTGGATTGTTAAGCCTGTACATTTACTTACACTTTTTTTACATATTGCACACATTTTGCATACACACATATACAAAATACACACACTTTCTTTTTCTAACACCTCACACATTTTATTTATCTTTTACAGTGTGATAGGCTGAGTGTTTGGTTGTGATTGTGTGTGATTGAAGTGGGAGTGAGTGTGAGTGTGTGTAGTTTGAGGATGACAGGGAGAGCTAGGGCGGGGGGGAGGAGGGAAGGGGAGTTGCAGGGAGAGGATTATGGACAGGAGGAGCAGCAGGGTCCCCGTCAGGGAGTGAGTGGAGGGGGGAGAGTTAGAAGGGAGGATGGGAGTGGGGTTGCCCCAAGGTCAGGCACACTCAGAAGAGGGACAGAGGGTGCACATGGGGATAGAAGGGGGAGGAGGGAGAGGATAGGGAGGAACCCACACCAGGGACATCCCAGGGAGGCAGCCAGGCGGCCCAGGACGAGGAGCGCATGAGGTTCCCCAACTTCTCTTTTGCAGAAAACCTTGCGCTAGTCCAGGCCGTCCTGGAGAACCACACCGCCCTCTTTGGCCAAGAGAAGGGTCAAGGAGGCAGTCAACGGCGTGGCCCAGCAGAGGAGGAATGTGGATGGGCTCAAGAAAAGGTGGAATGACTGCAAGAGGTGGGTCAAGGAGAAAATGGGCCAAGAAGCCATGCAGCAGAGGGGAACAGGCGGTGGTCCTCACCAGGAGGCGGAATATAATGAGTGGCAGGAGCTCATTCGCAGGTCCCTGAGCGTCACAGCAGTCCGTGGACTTCCAGGGGCTCGTGACTCAGGGACTGCAACATCAGCACAGCATGCTGGTGAGTAACATCCCACACACCAGTATTATATGTATTTGAGATATAACATCCTTTAATGTCACACATTCATGTACACAATAAGGAGCATGGTATTTGGCCTACTAACAAAAACATCTACAATTAGATTTCACATTTGTTATTCTTTGTTTATTAAATATCAATGCACATGGGTGAGCCAATCACATGAGGCATTGATGTGCAGCCACCAATCAGCAGCTTCTGAGTCTATCTAGATATGCTTTTCAGCTAAGAATATCAAGAGAATGAAGCAAATTAGGTAATGGAAGTAAATTACAAAGTTGTTTAAAATTGCATGCTCTAGCTGAATCATGAAAGAATAAAAATGGGTTTAATGTCAATTTAATGCTACTTAACACATTGAAATTCATGATATGAGGTGGAATAGTGAAATACTAACATGTCTCGAAGTAACACAGGCCACAAGCCACATGTAGAGTTTTCAGTAAATGGACACTATAGCCATCACAATACTTTTAGCTCAACAAAGCACGTTATGTGCCTACATCAGGCTAAAGGAAATTGTGTGACCATAGTGTCACTTAAAGAACACATTTTCTCCATCACTGACATGTACACAGAACTATTGTATGAAACACATACATGTATACTTTGCACATGCATGTTATAGAGTTTGACATGAGAATGAGTATAGGCCCTAGCATGTATCAATGTACATTGTATGCCCACATGGATATATATATGATTGTACTAATACCTCTCATCATTTGACTCCTCCACAGAACCTCCTGTCACCAGGGTGCAAACGTCCATGCATTCACCGCAACCACCAGGCCAGAGGATGACTCCAGCACAACCAGCAGGCCAGAGACATTGTTCCTCCCGAGGCACCAGCCAGCATTGTTCATCCTGAGGCACCAGCCAGCATTGTTCCTCCTGAGGCACCAGCCAGCATTGTTCCTCCTGAGGCACCAGCCAGCATTGTTCCTCCTGAAGCAACAGCTGACATTGTTCCAGATGCAACAGCAGCTAGAGGTGAACCTGCGCCTATAATCCCTGCTGGTGAACAGATCCTCTGACTCCTGCCCTGGGCGACGAATACATTGCCCTCCAGAGAAGGCAAACATCAACCTGCAAGAGGCTCACATCAACCTGCGAGAGAATGCAGAGAGACCAACGCAGGTTTTACAGGAGCCAACAGACTTTACTACAGTGTTCCATTGAGCTGCAACGGAACATGGCAGCATCTTTAAGTGGTATCGTCCAGAACCAATCTCAGATGCTGAGAGTTATTTCGGACATGCAGATGCAGAGTGACAACAGATGGCGGGAACAAAACCAACTGCTGGGTGTGTTGGTGGAGCAGTTCACACACCAGCAGGACATTGCCTCCAGCCTCTCATCTGTGGCCAGCACTCTTGCAGAATCCTCTGAATCCACACAACCCAGGAGAGGCAGGAGAGCCACTCCAGGCACCTCAGCCCCATCATCTAAGAAGCCTAAAAAAAAAAAAAACATAATTTATGCTTACCTGATAAATTCCTTTCTTCTGTTGTGTGATCAGTCCACGGGTCATCATTACTTCTGGGATATAACTCCTCCCCAACAGGAAATGCAAGAGGATTCACCCAGCAGAGCTGCATATAGCTCCTCCCCTCTACGTCAGTCCCAGTCATTCGACCAAGAATCAACGAGAAAGGAGTAACCAAGGGTGAAGTGGTGACTGGAGTATAATTTAAAAGATATTTACCTGCCTTAAAACAGGGTGGGCCGTGGACTGATCACACAACAGAAGAAAGGAATTTATCAGGTAAGCATAAATTATGTTTTCTTCTGTTATGTGTGATCAGTCCACGGGTCATCATTACTTCTGGGATACCAATACCAAAGCAAAAGTACACGGATGACGGGAGGGATAGGCAGGCTCATTATACAGAAGGAACCACTGCCTGAAGAACCTTTCTCCCAAAAATAGCCTCCGAAGAAGCAAAAGTGTCAAATTTGTAAAATTTGGAAAAAGTATGAAGCGAAGACCAAGTTGCAGCCTTGCAAATCTGTTCAACAGAGGCCTCATTCTTAAAGGCCCAAGTGGAAGCCACAGCTCTAGTGGAGTGAGCTGTAATTCTTTCAGGAGGCTGCTGTCCAGCAGTCTCATAGGCTAAACGTATTATGCTACGAAGCCAAAAAGAGAGAGAGGTAGCAGAAGCTTTTTGACCTCTCCTCTGTCCAGAGTAAACGACAAACAAGGAAGAAGTTTGGCGAAAATCTTTAGTTGCCTGCAAGTAGAACTTGAGGGCACGAACTACATCCAGATTGTGTAAAAGACGTTCCTTCTTTGAAGAAGGATTTGGACACAAGGATGGGACAACAATCTCTTGATTGATGTTCCTGTTAGTGACTACCTTAGGTAAGAACCCAGGTTTAGTACGCAGAACTACCTTGTCTGAGTGAAAAATCAGATAAGGGGAATCACAATGTAAGGCTGATAACTCAGAGACTCTTCGAGCCGAGGAAATAGCCATTAAAAACAGAACTTTCCAAGATAACATTTTTATATCAATGGAATGAAGGGGTTCAAACGGAACACCCTGTAAAACGTTAAGAACTAAGTTTAAACTCCATGGTGGAGCAACAGCTTTAAACACAGGCTTGATCCTAGCTAAAGCCTGACAAAAGGACTGGACGTCTGGATTTTCTGACAGACGTCTGTGTAACAAGATGGACAGAGCTGAAATCTGTCCCTTTAATGAACTAGCTGATAAACCCTTTTCTAAACCTTCTTGTAGAAAAGACAATATCCTAGCGATCCTAACCTTACTCCAGGAGTAACCTTTGGATTCGCACCAGTATAGGTATTTCCGCCATATTTTATGGTAAATCCTTCTGGTAACAGGCTTCCTAGCCTGAATCAGGGTATCAATAACCGACTCAGAAAAACCACGTTTTGATAAAATCAAGCGTTCAATTTCCAAGCAGTCAGCTTCAGAGAAGTTAGATTTTGATGTTTGAATGGACCCTGTATCAGAAGGTCCTGTCTTAGAGGTAGAGACCAAGGCGGACAGGATAACATGTCCACTAGATCTGCATACCAAGTCCTGCGTGGCCAAGCAGGTGCTATTAGAATTACTGATGCTCTCTCCTGTTTGATTTTGGCAATCAATCGAGGAAGCAGCGGGAAGGGTGGAAACACATAAGCCATCCTGAAGTTCCAAGGTGCTGTCAAAGCATCTATCAGAACTGCTCCCGGATCCCTGGATCTGGACCCGTAGCGAGGAAGTTTGGCGTTCTGGCGAGACGCCATGAGATCTATCTCTGGTTTGCCCCAACGTCGAAGTATTTGGGCAAAGATCTCCGGATGAAGTTCCCACTCCCCCGGATGAAAAGTCTGGCGACTCAAGAAATCCGCCTCCCAGTTCTCCACTCCCGGGATGTGGATTGCTGACAGGTGGCAAGAGTGAGACTCTGCCCAGCGAATTATCTTTGATACTTCCATCATTGCTAGGGAGCTTCTTGTCCCTCCCTGATGGTTGATGTAAGCTACAGTCGTGATGTTGTCCGACTGAAACCTGATGAACCCCCGAGTTATTAACTGGGGCCAAGCCAGAAGGGCATTGAGAACTGCTCTCAATTCCAGAATGTTTATTGGAAGGAGACTCTCCTCCTGATTCCATAGTCCCTGAGCCTTCAGAGAATTCCAGACAGCGCCCCAACCTAGTAGGCTGGCGTCTGTTGTTACAATTGTCCAGTCTGGCCTGCTGAATGGCATCCCCCTGGACAGGTGTGGCCGATAAAGCCACCATAGAAGAGAATTTCTGGTCTCTTGATTCAGATTCAGAGTAGGGGACAAATCTGAGTAATCCCCATTCCACTGACTTAGCATGCATAATTGCAGCGGTCTGAGGTGTAGGCGTGCAAAAGGTACTATGTCCATTGCCGCTACCATTAAGCCGATCACCTCCATGCATTGAGCTACTGACGGGTGTTGAATGGAATGAAGGACGCGGCATGCATTTTGAAGTTTTGTTAACCTGTCTTCTGTCAGGTAAATCTTCATTTCTACAGAATCTATAAGAGTCCCCAAGAATGGAACTCTTGTGAGAGGAAAGAGAGAACTCTTCTTTTCGTTCACTTTCCATCCATGCGACCTTAGAAATGCCAGAACTAACTCTGTATGAGACTTGGCAGTTTGAAAGCTTGAAGCTTGTATTAGAATGTCGTCTAGGTACGGAGCTACCGAAATCCCTCGCGGTCTTAGTACCGCTAGAAGGGCACCCAGAACCTTTGTGAAGATTCTTGGAGCCGTAGCCAATCCGAATGGAAGAGCTACAAACTGGTAGTGCCTGTCTAAGAAGGCAAACCTTAGATACCGGTGATGATCCTTGTGGATCGGTATGTGAAGGTAAGCATCCTTTAAATCCACTGTGGTCATGTACTGACCCTCTTGGATCATGGGTAAGATTGTCCGAATAGTTTCCATTTTGAACGATGGAACTCTTAGGAATTTGTTTAGAGTCTTTAAATCTAAGATTGGCCTGAAAGTTCCCTCTTTTTTGGGAACCACAAACAGGTTTGAGTAGAACCCTTGTCCTTGTTCCGACCGCGGAACCGGATGGATCACTCCCATTGTTAACAGATCTTGTACGCAGCGTAGAAACGCTTCTTTCTTTATCTGGTTTGTTGACAACCTTGACAGATGAAATCTCCCTCTTGGGGGAGATAATTTGAAGTCTAGAAGGTATCCCTGAGATATGATCTCTAGTGCCCAGGGATCCTGAACATCTCTTGCCCAGGCCTGGGCGAAGAGAGAGAGTCTGCCCCCTACTAGATCCGGTCCCGGATCGGGGGCTCTCGGTTCATGCTGTCTTTGGGGCAGCAGCAGGTTTCCTGGCCTGCTTGCTCTTGTTCCAGGACTGGTTAGGCTTCCAGCCTTGCCTGTAACGAGCAACAGCTCCTTCCTGTTTTGGTGCAGTGGAGGTTGATGCTGCTCCTGTTTTGAAATTCCGAAAGGGACGAAAATTAGACTGTCTAGCCTTAGCTTTGGCCTTGTCTTGAGGTAGGGCGTGGCCCTTACCTCCCGTAATGTCAGCGATAATTTCTTTCAAACCGGGCCCGAATAAGGACTGCCCCTTGAAAGGTATATTAAGTAATTTGGACTTAGAAGTAACATCAGCTGACCAGGATTTTAGCCACAGTGCCCTGCGTGCCTGTATGGCGAATCCTGAGTTCTTAGCCGTAAGTTTGGTTAAATGTACTACGGCCTCCGAAATGAAAGAATTAGCTAGTTTAAGGACTCTAAGCCTGTCCGTAATGTCGTCTAGCGTAGAGGAACTAAGGTTCTCTTCAAGCGACTCAATCCAAAATGCTGCCGCAGCCGTAATCGGCGCGATACATGCAAGGGGTTGTAATATAAAACCTTGTTGAACAAACATTTTCTTAAGGTAACCCTCTAATTTTTTATCCATTGGATCTGAGAAAGCACAGCTATCCTCCACCGGGATAGTGGTACGCTTAGCTAAAGTAGAAACTGCTCCCTCCACCTTGGGGACCGTTTGCCATAAGTCCCGAGTGGTGGCGTCTATTGGAAACATCTTTCTAAATATTGGAGGGGGTGAGAACGGCACACCGGGTCTATCCCACTCCTTAGTAACAATTTCAGTTAGTCTCTTAGGTATAGGAAAAACGTCAGTACTCGCCGGTACCGCAAAGTATTTATCCAACCTACACAGTTTCTCTGGTATTGCAACGGTGTTACAATCGTTGAGAGCTGCTAAGACCTCCCCTAGTAGTACACGGAGGTTCTCCAATTTAAATTTAAAATTTGAAATATCTGAGTCCAATCTGTTTGGATCAGAACCGTCACCCACAGAATGAAGCTCTCCGTCCTCATGCTCTGCGAGCTGTGACGCAGTATCAGACATGGCCCTAGCATTGTCAGCGCACTCTGTTCTCACCCCAGAGTGATCACGCTTGCCTCTTAGTTCTGGTAATTTAGACAAAACTTCAGTCATAACAGTAGCCATATCTTGTAATGTTATCTGTAATGGCCGCCCAGATGTACTAGGCGCCAAAATATCACGCACCTCCCGGGCGGGAGATGCAGGTACTGTCGCGTGAGGCGAGTTAGTCGGCATAACTCTCCCCTCGCTGTTTGGTGAAATTTGTTCACATTGTACAGATTGACTTTTATTTAAAGTAGCATCAATACAGTTAGTACATAAATTTCTATTGGGCTCCACCTTGGCATTGGAACAAATGACACAGATATCTTCCTCTGAGTCAGACATGTTTAACACACTAGCAAAAAAACTTACAACTTGGTTATAATCTTTTTTAGCAAAAAAACGCACTGTGCCTCAAAGAGGTACTAACGATTAAATGACAGTTGAAATAATGAACTGAAAAACAGTTATAGCATCAAACTTTAAAACAACACAACTTTTAGCAAAGGTTTGTTCCCATTAGTAAAAAACAACACTAATTAAATTTGTACATAAGAAAACAAAACAACGTTTTTTATTCACAGTCACTATAAGAATTCTCACAGCTCTGCTGAGAGAATTTACCTCCCTTCAAAGAAGTTTGAAGACCCCTGAGATCTGTCAGAGATGAACCGGATCATGCAGGAAATATAAAAGTAACTGACTGGAATTTTTTGATGCGTAGCAAAGAGCGCCAAAAACGGCCCCTCCCTCTCCCACACAGCAGTGAAGAGAAACGAAACTGTCACAATTAAAGCAAAAAACTGCCAAGTGGAAAATAATGCCCAAATATTTATTCACACAGTACCTCAGCAATGTAAACGATTCTACATTCCAGCAAAAACGTTTAACATGAGAATAGTTATTAAAAGGATTAGTGACCTTTAACACAGTAGTTCCGGTGAAATACCATCCCCAGAATACTGAAGTGTATACATACATGTCATTTTAACGGTATGGCAGGCTTTTCTCATCAATTCCATTCAGAAAATAAAAACTGCCACATACCTCAATGCAGATTCATCTGCCCGCTGTCCCCTGATCTGAAGCCTTTACCTCCCTCAGATGGTCGAGAACAGCAATATGATCTTAACGACTCCGGTTAAAATCATAGTAAAAAATCTCTGTCAGATTCTTCCTCAAACTCTGCCAGAGAAGTAATAACACGCTCCGGTGCTATTTTAAAATAACAAACTTTTGATTGAAGTCATAAAAACTAAGTATAATCACCATAGTCCTCTCACACATCCTATCTAGTCGTTGGGTGCAAGAGAATGACTGGGACTGACGTAGAGGGGAGGAGCTATATGCAGCTCTGCTGGGTGAATCCTCTTGCATTTCCTGTTGGGGAGGAGTTATATCCCAGAAGTAATGATGACCCGTGGACTGATCACACATAACAGAAGAAATATTGTTATATTTCATCCTAAATCTTGTCCTCTGTTATTTACCATATAATTGCCATCCACATCCATGTGAGGGGTGTTTTAGTACACTAATATTTTTGAAAAATATAATAAGGCCTGTGTGGAAATGGCCCAGAAAAGGTAATATCATCATGTTTATGACATATTCATGTTCTCTAAACCCCATCACATAGTTGTGTATGAAGGGTACGTATAGTGATATTCACTTTTAAGATGTAAATCAAGGTTTCTCACATCCAATAGAAATTGACCCATGTGCAGGGATAGGCACGAGCCAAGGCTGTGGCGGACATTTTCTAAGGTAAAGACTTTTAGTGAAGGACACCTTGCCTATCCCTGCACATGGGTATATATATCTAAATAATAATGTTTTTACAGAAGGTGTGAACATAAGGTATAAACATCCATTTTCATTCCTCGAAATGATAGTCAATAAATCATAGTGACAAAAACATGAATTGAACTAATGATATATTTTCAGTAATTAGGGTGGTTAAGGGAATGGGGGTGGGATGTAGTAGTTTCACTTACATGCAGTGGAAATCTGCAGTATGTAATTCGATGACCAGCTGCCGCAGGGGCAGCACCATAACCATGGACCTCAGCAGCAACTATAGAATCAGCATGTGTAGACAGAACAACAGGGGATTGTAGGGCTTCCAGCACCCCTTGTGCCCCATGATGACCCCTTGTGCCCCATGATTGACCCCTTGTGCCCCATGATTGACCCCTTGTGCCCCATGATTGACCCCTTGTGCCCCATGATTGACCCATTGTGCCCCATGATGACCCCTTGTGCCCCATGATGCACCCCTTTGTGATTGGTTTGACAAACTTGCAGGGGCAGGAATAATAAATGCTTTGAAGAGGTTAACTATTTGTGATCAAGCTGCTGATATGTATGTTGTTAAGCATGCACTTGTTAGGCCTTCAGAGAGTTACGTTGGTTTCTAAGTCAGTGCAAGGGTTGCTGCGCCTTCAATTTGTGGCGAGATGAGAATGGAGTCGATTTTCTGAAATCTGTGCGCGTAAGTCCTTACGCCGTATATTGGATACCAAACTGCGCATGTTTTGTATGTCAGTCTATGGGCCAAAAAACAACGGGCGAAGTCAGAAATATACACGCGTAACTTCTAAGTTACGCCGTATATAGGATACCAAACCCGCGCAAATATTGGCGTCGCCGGCTTTTGCGGGCGACGATTTATATCGGATCGAGGCCCAGGTCTCTTAAATTGGAAGGGTTCCTTTTCTCAGCTGCTGTTTTGAGATCTCTCCACAGATGCTCTATGGGATTGAGATCTGGACTCATTGCTCTCCAGCGCTTTGTCTTAAACCATTTCTGGGTGCTTTTTGACATGTGCTTTGGGTCATTGTCCTGCTGTAAGACCCATGACCTCTGACGGAGACCCAACTTTCTGACACTGGGCCCCACATTGCTCCATAGAATTCCACAGAATTCCACAGTTATAAGGGCTGAGATATAGGATCTCAAATGTTAGGGAAAAAAGCAAAAGGCTTTAACATTGAGATACTTCATATACTTGTCTAAAGATGGATATGTATGTATGTATATATAAATATATGTGTGTGTGTGTGTGTGTGAGTGTGTGTACATATGTATTTATGTATTTACATATATATATACATATATAAACACATACACACATATGTACACATACAGTTGTGCTCAGAAGTTTACATACCCTGGCAGAATTTATGATTTCTTGGCCATTTTTCAGAGAATATGAATGATAACACAAAAACTTTTCTTTCACTCATGGTTAGTGTTTGGCTGAAACCATTTATTATCATTCAACTGTGTTTACTCTTTTTAAATCATAATGACAACAGAAACTACCCAAATTACCCTAATCAAAAGTTTACATACCCTGGTGATTTTGGCCTGATAACATGCACACAAGTTGACACAAAGGGGTTTGAATGACTATTAAAGGTAACCACCCTCACCTGTGATCTGTTTGCTTGTAATTAGTGTGTGTGTGTATAAAAGGTCAATGAGTTTCTGGACTCCTGACAGACCCTTGCATCTTTCATCCAGTGCTGCACTGCTTCTGGATTCTGAGTCATGGGGAAAGAAAAAGAATTGTCAAAGGATCTGTGGGAAAAAAGGTAGTTGAACTGTATAAAACAGGAAAGGAAGAAGAAAACAGATCACAGGTGAGGATGGTTACCTTTAATAGCAATTCAAACCCCTTTGGCCTCTATTTAACAAAGTCTGGCGGACCTGATCCGTCAGTGCGGATCAGGTCCGCCAGACCTCGCTGAATGAGGAGAGCAATACGCTCTCCGTATTCAGCATTGCACCAGCAGCTCACAAGAGCTGCTGTTGCAACGCCGCCCCCTGCAGACTCGCGGCCAATGGACCGCCAGCAGGGAGGTGTCAATCAACCCGATCGTACTTGATCGGGTTGATTTCCTGCGATGTCTGTCCGCCTGCTCAGAGCAGGCGGACAGGTTATGGAGCAGCAGTCTTTGTGACCGCTGCTTCATAACTGCTGTTTCTGGTGAGTCTGAAGACTCGCCAGAAACACGGGCTGTCAAGCTCCTTTCGGAGCTTGATATATAGGCCCCTTTGTGTCAACTTGTATGCATGTTATCAGGCCAAATCACCAGGGTATGTAAACTTTTTATCAGGGTCATTTGGGTAGTTCTGTTGTCATTAAAAAGAGTAAACACAGTTGATTGATAATAGATGGCTTCAGTCAAACACTAACCACGAGTGAAAGAAACGTTTTTGTGTTATCATTCATATTCTCAGAAAAATGGCAAAGAAATCATAAATTCTGCCAGGGTATATAAACTTATGAGCACAACTGTATATAGAAGTATATTTGTGTGGTGGGGAACTTTGCAGTTAAGTAGATGAAAACATGAAAAAAACATTTAATAAGGTGTTATAGTGTGTATTTACTGTAAAAATTTAATATTCCAATGTTTTGCACATAGGGGAATATGTTTTATGTATTTATAAATAGATATTCCTATATATCTATACCTACAGTCATGGCCAAAAATATTGGCACCCCTGCATTTCTTTCAGATAATCCACCACTACGCCCAGAAAATTGTTGCAATTACAAATGTTTAGGCATTCTCATGTTTATTTCTTTTGTTTGTATTGGTATGACACAAAATAGTGGAGAAAAAAAAGCCAAATCTTACACATTCCATGCAAAACTCCAAAAATGGACTGGAAAAAATTATTGGTACCCTCAATTTAATATTTGGTAGTTTCTTACACCTCTCTACTGGAATTTTGGACCACTTTTCTTTTGCCTACTGCTTCAGGTCTCTTAAATTGGAAGGGTTCCTTTTCTCAGCTGCTGTTTTGAGATCTCTCCACAGATGATCTGTGGGATTGAGATCTGGACTCATTGCTCTCCAGCGCTTTGTCTTAAACCATTTCTGGGTGCTTTTTGACATGTGCTTTGGGTCATTGTCCTGCTGTAAGATCCATGACCTTTGACGGAGACCCAAATTTCTGACACTGGGCCCCACATTGCTCCACAGAATTCTTTGGTAGTCTTCATATTTCATAATGCCATGCACACAGTCAAGACATCCAGAGCCTGAAGCAGCAAAGCAGCACCAAAACATCAGTGAACCTCCACCATGTTTGACTGTAGGGACTGTATTATTTTCTTTAAAAGCTTTATTTCTTTTTCTGAAAACAGAAGAATGATGGGCTTTACCAAAAAGCTGTAATTTTGTTTCGTCTGTCCACAGCACATTCTCCCAAAAGGATTTTGGTTTCCTCAGGTAAGTATTGGAAAACTCCAATCTGGCTTTTTTATGTTTCTGTGTCAGCAGTGGGGTCCTCCTGGATCTCCTACCATAGCGTCCCTTTTCATTCAGAGAGTGACGTATATTGCAAGCCGACACATTTGTACCCTGTGCCTGAAGGTCAGCTTGAATTTTTCTGGAAATTGATTGAGGTTCTTTATCGACCATTCGAACAATCCTTCATTGTAGTCTTTGATAAATTTTTCTCTTTGTCCACGTCTAGGGATATTAGCTACAGTGCCATGGGCTGTAAACTTTGTTGTGCACAGTGGACACAGGAACATTAAGATCTCTGGAGGTGGACTTGTAATCTTTTTTGATTGTCCATGCTTTTCCACAATTTTTGTTCTCAAATCCTCATACAATTCTTTGCTGCTCTTTCTCTTCTCCATGCTCAGTGTGGCACACAGAGACACACAACAGAAAGGTTGAGTACATTTTTCACCATTTTAACTGGTTGCCGGTGTGATTTCTATATTGCCAGCACCTGTTAATTGATACAGGTGAGTTTAATAACAAATTACAAGCTTGGAATGCAATTATTTCTTACAATTTTGAGAAGGTGCCAATAATTTTGTCCAGTAAATTTTTGTAGCTTTGTGTGGAATACAAGAAATACAAATGAAAATGCCTAAACATTTGTAATTGCAACAATTTTCTGACAAAAATGCAGGGCTGCCAATATTTTTGGGCATGACTGTATATATAATCATTTGTGTGTATATATATATATATATATATATATATACACAATATTGTAAGTATGTTTTCTTTGCGCTTGTCGGGTTTGCACGCAATGGAAAACAGTTTACTTTCAAATCATAATATGAGCACAACCCAACGCGCTCAAAAAGCTTACTTTTAGCACAATTAACGCTCCACTTGTAATCTGGCCCCTTATTTTCTTACAGTAAATATTAATTATGACATTCCTTTGTTGCTGATTTTATTTCAAGTTAACAAAAGCTAAGGCTTGTCAGTTCAATTATTTATTCATTGCTACATATTGTCAGACATTTTTATTAGTGCTAGTCAAATGGTATTCTACACAAATTAACTGAAAGTTCCTACTTGAGGAAATTAGCTGCCAAATTAATTAAATCATTGTACAGGGAAAACATTTTACATACAGAAACTTTTCTACGTAATTATTTTTTCACCTGATTATTTTTTTTACTTAATTATATACTGTATATCTCCAATATTTAATCATGTTACATATTCATTAATATCTATATATGTAAAGTATATTTTTTATATAGAGCATGAATGATTTAAACAGATGTACTAAATATCCAGAAACAAAATGTTTTATTTTGTTTTTAAAATTCAATATTTTTATGTAGCTTTACGTGGTAAATTTGATTACAAATGTTGTTATGCTTTCTAACATATAAATCAATCTTTATTCATTTCTAACTTTTGGAATCTGAAACAGTATGGTTGATAGACATTTTAGTTTTCAGTATTCCTGTACATTTACTTTAAGCATTAGGAAATGGATAATTGCCTGATGATAAAAAGCTCGCTGGCATAGAGTGAAATCCGGCAAAATATTTGAGGGCTTTTTTTTAGCATTATATTGTATGTATGTATCTCTTATTCACACCCAGTCAGAACTCTGTATAGCTAGATAAATAGTTGTCAAGCTAAAATTTGCCATTGTAAAATTCTTTGAGGGACTTCTGAGTACTGACGAGACTTCTTAGATAATCTCATCAAAATGGAGAACCTTTAGATCACCAGCCCCTAGATGAGAAACATATGGGGGTTAATTTATCATATGTCGAATCATGTCCACTTGACATCGCTCAATGCAGACAGCATACGCTGTCCGCATTTATCGATGCCGCCCACTGCTCACTGGTGGCCAATCGGCTGCTAGCAGGGGCTGTCAATGATCGTATCGAATGATTTCAATCCCCCACCTAACAGGTGGCAAACAGGTTAGGGAGCAACAGTTATATGACCGCTGCTTCTTAACTTACGTTTCAGGTGAGCCATGAGCCTGAAATGATGGGCCTCCGAAGTAGCATTCACTGCTTCATAAATGGAGCCTATAGGCTCTATTCACAAAGAGATGAATTGCAGGTGAATTGTAGGTGATTTAAAATCTTTCATTAAATATGCATTATGAAGGGTCAAACCCAGTGAGTATTTCCAGCATGAAGAGCTGAGTTAACCCTGCACCAGCATAGTTAGGTGAATTGTACACAGCATTAACTATGCATTGTGCAGTGCTAACTCCGATTTTCTTGCAGGAGATACATATTAGGTTTGGCCCTTTATAATGTATAGTATATATAATATATAATACAGATTAAACAGTTTTATGTAAGGTTAACTTTCACTAAATGAAGAGACTTCTTATACAAACAGCACACACAGGAGTAGTAAACAGTAATCAACTCGGGTTTTCCTTTTTTATAACTCAACGTCTGAATTAAAAAGCAGAAGATGTACATCTATTTTGAAAATGCAGGAAACGTAAAATTTTCCAAGAGTAAAAGGGACAACAAAAAAGAGTTGATGTCTTCATAGCTGCTTACGTGATGGCAATAAAAAGGAAATATATTAAACCATTATCTGCATTAAAGGTAATTATTTTTACAGTTTCACATTTTTTACTTTTTAAAATGAACTTGTTTCTTAATAAAATATATTGTTATTTCTAGTTACAACGCAAATTTAGTTATCATCTGGAAAATAAGACCAAACTTTTACCAAGGTATGTTTTCCTTTGGTATTTAGAATTAATTATTCACAGCTACTATTAGTACTTATTTGTTCTTTTGCTTATAGGTGCTGATTAAAGTACTAGAGAGAGATCAGCTACTGTGTTTGGTCTCCTCAGTTACTGTTTTAAACTTGCAGTGTCCTAATAAGGGTTTGTGGTGAGTTGGGTCTCTTAGACATTGATTACAGCTTGTTATATTGTGGGTAGGGCTGTGTGATATAGGGAAAAATGAATATCACAATTTTGGTCATGAAATATCGTAATTGTGATTTGCTATCAAAAATACAAGCTCCATTAAAAGACCGGCAACTTACAAGGTACATTGCTCAAAGAAAGTTTTGTGAAACAATCACTAGAGGGCGCTGTTAAATAAAATACATGATTAATACTTAAAACACCTATTACAAAAATTAGTAATATACAAGCACCATATGATATGATATGTATCCTTGTGGGGACAATATATGGTTATTTGCTCCTTTTAACAATGATTTGTTAGATCCTTCCTAGATATTACATGTGTATATAAACAAGTAAAATATCCCTAAAAATATTAAAGCAGCACCTCTTAACACAAATATCATAAGCGCAAATGTGTATCAAACTAAGAACAAACCAATGTGTAAAAACACATAAGAGGGCGCTAGTATGTCTGGTGACACCGTGAAAAAACAAAAAACAACAAATATAATATACCTAGGTGTGGATGAATACTACAAACTGAATGCAATCAAAATATAATTATATAAGAATTGCTAATAATAATGATAATAATAGAAAGTGACACCTCATTAAATTTGCATAGTGAAATAGTCCAAATTTTATCATAAATAGTCTAATGGATCACCAGAAGTCCACAACAAATTCCAACAAGTGGATTCGGTTTCCAAATGGCTGTAAGAATGATCCTCTCCTCCGATGTGAAATCAGTGATCTGTATAAATTACAAATAGAAAAGGACGACCATTGTGTGTATCGATAGTTCAAAAGACCCCACACATGCAGCCCACTCTAATCCAGGGTACTCACACTTTGGCTGAGCACACCAGTGTGCTTGTGGATACGATCTGGTTATCTGAGCCAACCAGCTTGCTCTTTCACAGGCAGCGTTCTCCTCGCAGCAGCTGTACACCAGCTGTACACCAGCAGACTTTTTATAACTTCACGGCAGTATGGTAATGAGCACCTTGCTTGATAAGGAATGGCGGACAATGATTTAAAAACACAAAACTTCTTTAATCATTGGTATTAAAAAAATCCTTCATATACAAGCAGGTGGAAAGTGTACACAGATTAAAAATTGCTACGCGTTTCTCAGCACTATCGGCTGTTTCCTCAGGCATAAAACAATACACATTTAAACCGGCTTTATAGTGCCGCTCATTACCATACCTCTAATCACTTTAAGGTGTGTGTATAAACGGACCAATGAGATCCTGTCTCATATGTGTCCACACCCAGCGATCATTCTACCTGTTCGTTAACCTTAATATATTAGTGCATATAAATATCAAAAATAAAATATCTCATAAATGCTAAAAAATCACATGTAGAACCCCATATTTATATATCTATTGGGATCGTTGTTATTTAATAGTTTTTCTAACCCATAGATTTATTTAGTTATATTATAACTGACTATGTAGTATTTTAGAATGACATGAATGGTTAATGCAGTCTGACAAATCCAATGGAGACTTCGCGGTCTTCCTTTAAATTGCATACAGTTCTCCAATGTGTCAAAAACAATTGTATATATATACTAAAAATTACCGTCATTATATTACTATCTACAGAGAGAATTTGCTCCTACTAGCCTTTTTGTGGGAACATATTCGCATATTCACTGACTAATTATGTTAAAGGGGCATATTTACTTAGAAGGTGCACAAACCTCTATATCTAACCCATATGTACTTGCTTTTATAGACCATTAGAGGGTGTTCTAATATAGTAATATATACAATAGAGAAGCAGTTGATGACCTATTAGATCTTAGATGTATACCTAATATAAAACAAACAAAACCAAACGGCATTATTTAAATAACTACCAAATTATTAGATTATTTGTTCTAAGCCACTATTATCTGTTAACCTATGTATGATGGATAAATACATGGTATCTTAGATTTTTCAAATTGCGTCTATGATCCAATGAGACATATTTACAAAAACGTTTCCAATATGGTCTAATAAATTATATTTTAAACTTGTGACTATAATGAAAAGGTGTTATAGTGTCACTAATGATTATTTAAAAGTATGTTGAACAATTATTTGAATATACAATGTGACAGTTCAAAAGTATTTTAAATTTAGTGTGAAGTGTACCTACCTAATAATATGTTCCTTCATAATAATATTGTAGAGACAGATAGCTGTCTATTCATTAGGTATTAAAAATACCATCTTATACTATACCAAGTGTATATAATAACTAATGATTATTTACTAAAACAGGATATCCTGCCCTTAATACTAATATATATATATAGTATTTTTGATCACCTTTTTGGTAATTGAAATAAGATGACCAAAGTGACTTAAACAATAATAATGATTATGTGACCTATTAAGTGACATACATAAGATAACTAATGAAATATTTCCTATATGCAGAATTATCCTGCTATTAATACTAATAAATATTTAGTATTTTTGATCACCTTTTTAGTGATTAAAATAAGATGACCAATGTGACTTAAAAAATAATGATAAATATGTGACCTATTCAGTGTCATACAAAAGTGACATTTTTAACTATTTCAGTGATTCGTAAATAAACAAATATATGTGAATCTATTACATGATTTACCCAAATGCTGCTGAGTCTATGACCTCATTGAGTCCATCTGGAAACAAAGATCCAAACCTATGGATCCAATAAGTTTCCCTTTGGCGCAATTTACTAAATCTATTATATCTGTTGGAGCAAGGAATGCTTTCTAATGGTGTAATACTGAAGCTACAAGGATCCCCATTATGTTCTTGGATATAATGTCTTGAGACGCTGTGTTTATCTGATTTTTTCTTTATATTTCTAAGATGTTCGCTCCATCTAGTACGTATGTTACGAGTGGTGCGCCCCAAATACTGTACCCCACATTTGCAAGATAAAACATAGATCACGAAGGTGGAACTACAGTTTAGAAAATTTTTAATTTGATATATTACTCCAGTTGTATGTGCTTTGATGTTTTTTGCTCCATGAGTAATATACTGACACATATGGCACCTAGATTTTCCACATCTAAAAGTGCCTCTAAGATCAGTTCTATTTTTGTGTGTATGTCTAATAGCTTTTTTTGAAATCACTACCTTACTGGGGGCCAAGGTTTGTTTCAAATTAGGTGCTCTCCTAAAAACTATATTAGGATGTGTGCCTAGATTCTTCTTCAGTATAGGATCTCTAAGAAGAATTGGCCAATGTTTATGTAAAGTTTTTTTGATGGCGTTGTGATTAGAATTATATTGGGTAATAAACAACGGTTGTTCAGTGCCATTGGTTAATTTTTTCTTATTCTCTTTATGTAGATCCTTCTTTTTAGACTCTAATATAGTCGACCTATCAATCCTACAGGCTTTCGAATACCCATTGTCTATAATTTTGGCCGGGTATCCTTTTTCTCTAAATCTATCTATTAAAATCTGAGATTGTTCATAAAATTGGTCTTCAGAACTACAATTTCTTTTCATACGGCAAAATTGACTAAATGGAATATTATTCTTCCATTGCTGGTAGTGATTGCTCTTGTAATGTAAAAAATTGTTGCAATCAACTGTTTTGAAATAAGTGCTAGTGCATATATTAAAATCCTTGTCCAGAGTTAAAATTAGATCCAAAAATTCAATTGATTTCGATTGCACATTGGAGGTGAACTGTATGCCCATTTCATTATCATTCAAATAACTACAAAATAAATGTGCTTTTTCCTTTCCCCCCTTAAAAACAAATATAAGGTCATCGATGTACCGGCCATAGAACACCAGGTTGCCCCTCCAGTTAGAGTTATAAATATATTTTCCTTCAAAATAACCCATAAATAAATTTGCAAAACTTGGGGCAAACCTGGTGCCCATGGCCGTACCTTTAATTTGCAAATAAAATTCATCTAAAAATTTAAAATAATTATGTTTCAAAATAAAATCAATTAATTCCAACAGATATTCTTTCTGTATAGCAGGCATAAACATATCTTCCTCTAAATAATATCTCACCGCATGTAATCCTAATTCGTGAGATATATTAGAATAAAGGGCACTAACATCTGCAGTTATCCAAATAACATCCTGATCACATTTTACTTTTTCCAATTTTTGCAACAAATCTGTAGTATCTCGTATAAAAGACGGAAGATTTTGAACATATTTCTGCAAAAAATTATCTATATATTCTGACAGTTTGTCGGTCAGACCATTAATTCCCGCTATAATCGGCCTACCAGGTGGTCTTATGGGGTCCTTATGAATTTTCGGAAGATGGTAGTAAAAAGGGATAGATGGATGAATAGGAGTCAGATATCTCCTCTCCTTAGAATTTAATATTCCCTCTTTACTACCAAATTCCAAAATCTGTATGAGTTTTTTTAAAAAAGTAATTGTAGGGTCAGTATCGAGTTTTCTATAATACTCCCTATCATGAAGAATTTTCTGTGCTTCACAGACATAGTCAGTGTAATCTTGAAGGACTATGCCCCCGCCCTTATCAGCCTGTCTTATAACCAAAGAGGAATTATTGGCTAGGGATTTAAGGGCTCTTTCTTCATTCGGCCAGAGTCTTTTTTGGCCTTTGGGGTATTTAGGAATCTTTTCCAGGTCCTCCATGACTAATTGTTGGAATAAATCTATATATGTGACATCCTCTCTAGGTGGATAAAAATTAGAGGATGGTGATAGAGAGGTATGTATATATCCCTCAAACAATTCATCAATTAGCTGATCAGGTTCCACAAATAATATTTGTGTCTGAATATGGCTATCCATAGTATTTGTGAGGATAGGTGTACCCACAATCTCCTTCTTTTTTAATGTTTTCAGGGCAAAATACCTTTGTAAGGCTAACTTTCTAGTATATTTATTTATATCCACGAATAAGTCAAATATCTTATGTGGATTGGGGGGGCAGAATGATAAGCCTCTCCCCAAAATTCTAACTTCGTCATCTGATAATACATGAGACGAAAGGTTAAAAATACCCTTTTTTAATTTCTGTAGTTGCTCTTTTTTTGTGGTGTGCCCTCTACCTCGTCTTCCCCGTTTGGGAAAGGCCTTTTCTTTTTTTGTTGTTGTTGATGTGGTGTGTTTGGGGGACCTATATTCCTCCTCCATAGTGGGGCCAGATTGCGCACCCCTAAAAAATCTGCATTAGATGTGGAAGGGATTTCAGTTCTCTGTTGGTTACTACTGCCCTGGGGATTATTAGAGTTTGATCTCCCCAAGCCCTCTCTTTTGGAGTGATCCTGAAGTTGCTCAAACCTATTTTGTAGGGGAATATAGTTGGGATTAGGATACTGCTCCCTATTGTACATATGTGAATTATGTGTCTGATTAGAATATCCGGATTGATATTGCTCATCTCTCTTAGAATATCCGGATTGATATTGCTCATCTCTTTTTGAATAATTATGAGATGAATTCCTATTATGGGACTCATCTCTAACCCCAAAATGACTATGTTGGTGTGTTGATGTATTGCTATAAGAATGAGATGAGGAGTTTTTGTTACCAAACTGATTTTTTATAAAATTCCTATTCTTTTTATGTTGGACTACTGTCCACCCATTATTGTTGTCTCTTTTCTCAGGTGTTTTTTTATTATAGGAATATACTGTGCCTTCAGCATAGTCCTCCTCATCTCTCTTGAATTTACCATTTTTGACTCTTATAATCTCATTTTGGTACTCATCTACTATTTTAATAGTCTCAGTATTGAGTCTATGGTACTCAGAATGTTCCTTCATAGGCTCCAATTCTTTTTGTACCACATCAATTTCTAATTCTAGGGCATCTACTAATTTTTGCCTGTGTTCAATGAGTAAGTCTATCAAATTAAAAGATGATTGATCTAAAATCTCATACCATTTCTTTGTTAAATCCGGATCATTCTTAAAGGAGCAATGTTTAGAGATTCTAAGACCCCTTGGGATTTGCCCCTTTTCCTTATATTTCTTGAGACAGTCCAGGTCCCACCAGTGTCTATGTTCATTCTTAAGTAATTCTCCTAATTTGGAGAACAGAGTATCAATACTTTTAATCACTAGGGGGCCTGGACTGTCCCCTTCTGCACCCGAAGGGGGATTAAAGGAATTTCTCCTATTGATACGTTCTTGAGCTGATAGCATATTAGTATCTATGTAAATATAGATCCTTTCTGCTCAGATATGAGCCAAATGGTTGAAGTTATACTTCTAAAATGAATAAAGCTGCTCCTCTAAAATACAAAGCAAAGCTAGGATAGAGTATAATCAAAGAAAGTTTTGTGAAACAATCACTAGAGGGCGCTGTTAAATAAAATACATGATTAATACTTAAAACACCTATTACAAAAATTAGTAATATACAAGCACCATATGATATGATATGTATCCTTGTGGGGACAATATATGGTTATTTGCTCCTTTTAACAATGATTTGTTAGATCCTTCCTAGATATTACATGTGTATATAAACAAGTAAAATATCCCTAAAAATATTAAAGCAGCACCTCTTAACACAAATATCATAAGCGCAAATGTGTATCAAACTAAGAACAAACCAATGTGTAAAAACACATAAGAGGGCGCTAGTATGTCTGGTGACACCGTGAAAAAACAAAAAACAACAAATATAATATACCTAGGTGTGGATGAATACTACAAACTGAATGCAATCAAAATATAATTATATAAGAATTGCTAATAATAATGATAATAATAGAAAGTGACACCTCATTAAATTTGCATAGTGAAATAGTCCAAATTTTATCATAAATAGTCTAATGGATCACCAGAAGTCCACAACAAATTCCAACAAGTGGATTCGGTTTCCAAATGGCTGTAAGAATGATCCTCTCCTCCGATGTGAAATCAGTGATCTGTATAAATTACAAATAGAAAAGGACGACCATTGTGTGTATCGATAGTTCAAAAGACCCCACACATGCAGCCCACTCTAATCCAGGGTACTCACACTTTGGCTGAGCACACCAGTGTGCTTGTGGATACGATCTGGTTATCTGAGCCAACCAGCTTGCTCTTTCACAGGCAGCGTTCTCCTCGCAGCAGCTGTACACCAGCTGTACACCAGCAGACTTTTTATAACTTCACGGCAGTATGGTAATGAGCACCTTGCTTGATAAGGAATGGCGGACAATGATTTAAAAACACAAAACTTCTTTAATCATTGGTATTAAAAAAATCCTTCATATACAAGCAGGTGGAAAGTGTACACAGATTAAAAATTGCTACGCGTTTCTCAGCACTATCGGCTGTTTCCTCAGGCATAAAACAATACACATTTAAACCGGCTTTATAGTGCCGCTCATTACCATACCTCTAATCACTTTAAGGTGTGTGTATAAACGGACCAATGAGATCCTGTCTCATATGTGTCCACACCCAGCGATCATTCTACCTGTTCGTTAACCTTAATATATTAGTGCATATAAATATCAAAAATAAAATATCTCATAAATGCTAAAAAATCACATGTAGAACCCCATATTTATATATCTATTGGGATCGTTGTTATTTAATAGTTTTTCTAACCCATAGATTTATTTAGTTATATTATAACTGACTATGTAGTATTTTAGAATGACATGAATGGTTAATGCAGTCTGACAAATCCAATGGAGACTTCGCGGTCTTCCTTTAAATTGCATACAGTTCTCCAATGTGTCAAAAACAATTGTATATATATACTAAAAATTACCGTCATTATATTACTATCTACAGAGAGAATTTGCTCCTACTAGCCTTTTTGTGGGAACATATTCGCATATTCACTGACTAATTATGTTAAAGGGGCATATTTACTTAGAAGGTGCACAAACCTCTATATCTAACCCATATGTACTTGCTTTTATAGACCATTAGAGGGTGTTCTAATATAGTAATATATACAATAGAGAAGCAGTTGATGACCTATTAGATCTTAGATGTATACCTAATATAAAACAAACAAAACCAAACGGCATTATTTAAATAACTACCAAATTATTAGATTATTTGTTCTAAGCCACTATTATCTGTTAACCTATGTATGATGGATAAATACATGGTATCTTAGATTTTTCAAATTGCGTCTATGATCCAATGAGACATATTTACAAAAACGTTTCCAATATGGTCTAATAAATTATATTTTAAACTTGTGACTATAATGATAAGGTGTTATAGTGTCACTAATGATTATTTAAAAGTATGTTGAACAATTATTTGAATATACAATGTGACAGTTCAAAAGTATTTTAAATTTAGTGTGAAGTGTACCTACCTAATAATATGTTCCTTCATAATAATATTGTAGAGACAGATAGCTGTCTATTCATTAGGTATTAAAAATACCATCTTATACTATACCAAGTGTATATAATAACTAATGATTATTTACTAAAACAGGATTATCCTGCCCTTAATACTAATATATATATATAGTATTTTTGATCACCTTTTTGGTAATTGAAATAAGATGACCAAAGTGACTTAAACAATAATAATGATTATGTGACCTATTAAGTGACATACATAAGATAACTAATGAAATATTTCCTATATGCAGAATTATCCTGCTATTAATACTAATAAATATTTAGTATTTTTGATCAACTTTTTTAGTGATTAAAATAAGATGACCAATGTGACTTAAAAAATAATGATAAATATGTGACCTATTCAGTGTCATACAAAAGTGACATTTTTAACTATTTCAGTGATTCGTAAATAAACAAATATATGTGAATCTATTACATGATTTACCCAAATGCTGCTGAGTCTATGACCTCATTGAGTCCATCTGGAAACAAAGATCCAAACCTATGGATCCAATAAGTTTCCCTTTGGCGCAATTTACTAAATCTATTATATCTGTTGGAGCAAGGAATGCTTTCTAATGGTGTAATACTGAAGCTACAAGGATCCCCATTATGTTCTTGGATATAATGTCTTGAGACGCTGTGTTTATCTGATTTTTTCTTTATATTTCTAAGATGTTCGCTCCATCTAGTACGTATGTTACGAGTGGTGCGCCCCAAATACTGTACCCCACATTTGCAAGATAAAACATAGATCACGAAGGTGGAACTACAGTTTAGAAAATTTTTAATTTGATATATTACTCCAGTTGTATGTGCTTTGATGTTTTTTGCTCCATGAGTAATATACTGACACATATGGCACCTAGATTTTCCACATCTAAAAGTGCCTCTAAGATCAGTTCTATTTTTGTGTGTATGTCTAATAGCTTTTTTTGAAATCACTACCTTACTGGGGGCCAAGGTTTGTTTCAAATTAGGTGCTCTCCTAAAAACTATATTAGGATGTGTGCCTAGATTCTTCTTCAGTATAGGATCTCTAAGAGGAATTGGCCAATGTTTATGTAAAGTTTTTTTGATAGCGTTGTGATTAGAATTATATTGGGTAATAAACAACGGTTGTTCAGTGCCATTGGTTAATTTTTTCTTATTCTCTTTATGTAGATCCTTCTTTTTAGACTCTAATATAGTCGACCTATCAATCCTACAGGCTTTCGAATACCCATTGTCTATAATTTTGGCCGGGTATCCTTTTTCTCTAAATCTATCTATTAAAATCTGAGATTGTTCATAAAATTGGTCTTCAGAACTACAATTTCTTTTCATACGGCAAAATTGACTAAATGGAATATTATTCTTCCATTGCTGGTAGTGATTGCTCTTGTAATGTAAAAAATTGTTGCAATCAGCTCAAGAACGTATCAATAGGAGAAATTCCTTTAATCCCCCTTCGGGTGCAGAAGGGGACAGTCCAGGCCCCCTAGTGATTAAAAGTATTGATACTCTGTTCTCCAAATTAGGAGAATTACTTAAGAATGAACATAGACACTGGTGGGACCTGGACTGTCTCAAGAAATATAAGGAAAAGGGGCAAATCCCAAGGGGTCTTAGAATCTCTAAACATTGCTCCTTTAAGAATGATCCGGATTTAACAAAGAAATGGTATGAGATTTTAGATCAATCATCTTTTAATTTGATAGACTTACTCATTGAACACAGGCAAAAATTAGTAGATGCCCTAGAATTAGAAATTGATGTGGTACAAAAAGAATTGGAGCCTATGAAGGAACATTCTGAGTACCATAGACTCAATACTGAGACTATTAAAATAGTAGATGAGTACCAAAATGAGATTATAAGAGTCAAAAATGGTAAATTCAAGAGAGATGAGGAGGACTATGCTGAAGGCACAGTATATTCCTATAATAAAAAAACACCTGAGAAAAGAGACAACAATAATGGGTGGACAGTAGTCCAACATAAAAAGAATAGGAATTTTATAAAAAATCAGTTTGGTAACAAAAACTCCTCATCTCATTCTTATAGCAATACATCAACACACCAACATAGTCATTTTGGGGTTAGAGATGAGTCCCATAATAGGAATTCATCTCATAATTATTCAAAAAGAGATGAGCAATATCAATCCGGATATTCTAAGAGAGATGAGCAATATCAATCCGGATATTCTAATCAGACACATAATTCACATATGTACAATAGGGAGCAGTATCCTAATCCCAACTATATTCCCCTACAAAATAGGTTTGAGCAACTTCAGGATCACTCCAAAAGAGAGGGCTTGGGGAGATCAAACTCTAATAATCCCCAGGGCAGTAGTAACCAACAGAGAACTGAAATCCCTTCCACATCTAATGCAGATTTTTTAGGGGTGCGCAATCTGGCCCCACTATGGAGGAGGAATATAGGTCCCCCAAACACACCACATCAACAACAACAAAAAAAGAAAAGGCCTTTCCCAAACGGGGAAGACGAGGTAGAGGGCACACCACAAAAAAAGAGCAACTACAGAAATTAAAAAAGGGTATTTTTAACCTTTCGTCTCATGTATTATCAGATGACGAAGTTAGAATTTTGGGGAGAGGCTTATCATTCTGCCCCCCCAATCCACATAAGATATTTGACTTATTCGTGGATATAAATAAATATACTAGAAAGTTAGCCTTACAAAGGTATTTTGCCCTGAAAACATTAAAAAAGAAGGAGATTGTGGGTACACCTATCCTCACAAATACTATGGATAGCCATATTCAGACACAAATATTATTTGTGGAACCTGATCAGCTAATTGATGAATTGTTTGAGGGATATATACATACCTCTCTATCACCATCCTCTAATTTTTATCCACCTAGAGAGGATGTCACATATATAGATTTATTCCAACAATTAGTCATGGAGGACCTGGAAAAGATTCCTAAATACCCCAAAGGCCAAAAAAGACTCTGGCCGAATGAAGAAAGAGCCCTTAAATCCCTAGCCAATAATTCCTCTTTGGTTATAAGACAGGCTGATAAGGGCGGGGGCATAGTCCTTCAAGATTACACTGACTATGTCTGTGAAGCACAGAAAATTCTTCATGATAGGGAGTATTATAGAAAACTCGATACTGACCCTACAATTACTTTTTTTTAAAAACTCATACAGATTTTGGAATTTGGTAGTAAAGAGGGAATATTAAATTCTAAGGAGAGGAGATATCTGACTCCTATTCATCCATCTATCCCTTTTTACTACCATCTTCCGAAAATTCATAAGGACCCCATAAGACCACCTGGTAGGCCGATTATAGCGGGAATTAATGGTCTGACCGACAAACTGTCAGAATATATAGATAATTTTTTGCAGAAATATGTTCAAAATCTTCCGTCTTTTATACGAGATACTACAGATTTGTTGCAAAAATTGGAAAAAGTAAAATGTGATCAGGATGTTATTTGGATAACTGCAGATGTTAGTGCCCTTTATTCTAATATATCTCACGAATTAGGATTACATGCGGTGAGATATTATTTAGAGGAAGATATGTTTATGCCTGCTATACAGAAAGAATATCTGTTGGAATTAATTGATTTTATTTTGAAACATAATTATTTTAAATTTTTAGATGAATTTTATTTGCAAATTAAAGGTACGGCCATGGGCACCAGGTTTGCCCCAAGTTTTGCAAATTTATTTATGGGTTATTTTGAAGGAAAATATATTTATAACTCTAACTGGAGGGGCAACCTGGTGTTCTATGGCCGGTACATCGATGACCTTATATTTGTTTTTAAGGGGGGAAAGGAAAAAGCACATTTATTTTGTAGTTATTTGAATGATAATGAAATGGGCATACAGTTCACCTCCAATGTGCAATCGAAATCAATTGAATTTTTGGATCTAATTTTAACTCTGGACAAGGATTTTAATATATGCACTAGCACTTATTTCAAAACAGTTGATTGCAACAATTTTTTACATTACAAGAGCAATCACTACCAGCAATGGAAGAATAATATTCCATT
This sequence comes from Bombina bombina, assembly GCF_027579735.1. NCBI lineage: Eukaryota > Metazoa > Chordata > Amphibia > Anura > Bombinatoridae > Bombina > Bombina bombina. Next base: position 901,735,522 of record NC_069503.1, read on the forward strand.
TAGTCAATTTTGCCGTATGAAAAGAAATTGTAGTTCTGAAGACCAATTTTATGAACAATCTCAGATTTTAATAGATAGATTTAGAGAAAAAGGATACCCGGCCAAAATTATAGACAATGGGTATTCGAAAGCCTGTAGGATTGATAGGTCGACTATATTAGAGTCTAAAAAGAAGGATCTACATAAAGAGAATAAGAAAAAATTAACCAATGGCACTGAACAACCGTTGTTTATTACCCAATATAATTCTAATCACAACGCTATCAAAAAAACTTTACATAAACATTGGCCAATTCTTCTTAGAGATCCTATACTGAAGAAGAATCTAGGCACACATCCTAATATAGTTTTTAGGAGAGCACCTAATTTGAAACAAACCTTGGCCCCCAGTAAGGTAGTGATTTCAAAAAAAGCTATTAGACATACACACAAAAATAGAACTGATCTTAGAGGCACTTTTAGATGTGGAAAATCTAGGTGCCATATGTGTCAGTATATTACTCATGGAGCAAAAAACATCAAAGCACATACAACTGGAGTAATATATCAAATTAAAAATTTTCTAAACTGTAGTTCCACCTTCGTGATCTATGTTTTATCTTGCAAATGTGGGGTACAGTATTTGGGGCGCACCACTCGTAACATACGTACTAGATGGAGCGAACATCTTAGAAATATAAAGAAAAAATCAGATAAACACAGCGTCTCAAGACATTATATCCAAGAACATAATGGGGATCCTTGTAGCTTCAGTATTACACCATTAGAAAGCATTCCTTGCTCCAACAGATATAATAGATTTAGTAAATTGCGCCAAAGGGAAACTTATTGGATCCATAGGTTTGGATCTTTGTTTCCAGATGGACTCAATGAGGTCATAGACTCAGCAGCATTTGGGTAAATCATGTAATAGATTCACATATATTTGTTTATTTACGAATCACTGAAATAGTTAAAAATGTCACTTTTGTATGACACTGAATAGGTCACATATTTATCATTATTTTTTAAGTCACATTGGTCATCTTATTTTAATCACTAAAAAGGTGATCAAAAATACTAAATATTTATTAGTATTAATAGCAGGATAATTCTGCATATAGGAAATATTTCATTAGTTATCTTATGTATGTCACTTAATAGGTCACATAATCATTATTATTGTTTAAGTCACTTTGGTCATCTTATTTCAATTACCAAAAAGGTGATCAAAAATACTATATATATATATTAGTATTAAGGGCAGGATATCCTGTTTTAGTAAATAACCATTAGTTATTATATACACTTGGTATAGTATAAGATGGTATTTTTAATACCTAATGAATAGACAGCTATCTGTCTCTACAATATTATTATGAAGGAACATATTATTAGGTAGGTACACTTCACACTAAATTTAAAATACTTTTGAACTGTCACATTGTATATTCAAATAATTGTTCAACATACTTTTAAATAATCATTAGTGACACTATAACACCTTTTCATTATAGTCACAAGTTTAAAATATAATTTATTAGACCATATTGGAAACGTTTTTGTAAATATGTCTCATTGGATCATAGACGCAATTTGAAAAATCTAAGATACCATGTATTTATCCATCATACATAGGTTAACAGATAATAGTGGCTTAGAACAAATAATCTAATAATTTGGTAGTTATTTAAATAATGCCGTTTGGTTTTGTTTGTTTTATATTAGGTATACATCTAAGATCTAATAGGTCATCAACTGCTTCTCTATTGTATATATTACTATATTAGAACACCCTCTAATGGTCTATAAAAGCAAGTACATATGGGTTAGATATAGAGGTTTGTGCACCTTCTAAGTAAATATGCCCCTTTAACATAATTAGTCAGTGAATATGCGAATATGTTCCCACAAAAAGGCTAGTAGGAGCAAATTCTCTCTGTAGATAGTAATATAATGACGGTAATTTTTAGTATATATATACAATTGTTTTTGACACATTGGAGAACTGTATGCAATTTAAAGGAAGACCGCGAAGTCTCCATTGGATTTGTCAGACTGCATTAACCATTCATGTCATTCTAAAATACTACATAGTCAGTTATAATATAACTAAATAAATCTATGGGTTAGAAAAACTATTAAATAACAACGATCCCAATAGATATATAAATATGGGGTTCTACATGTGATTTTTTAGCATTTATGAGATATTTTATTTTTGATATTTATATGCACTAATATATTAAGGTTAACGAACAGGTAGAATGATCGCTGGGTGTGGACACATATGAGACAGGATCTCATTGGTCCGTTTATACACACACCTTAAAGTGATTAGAGGTATGGTAATGAGCGGCACTATAAAGCCGGTTTAAATGTGTATTGTTTTATGCCTGAGGAAACAGCCGATAGTGCTGAGAAACGCGTAGCAATTTTTAATCTGTGTACACTTTCCACCTGCTTGTATATGAAGGATTTTTTTAATACCAATGATTAAAGAAGTTTTGTGTTTTTAAATCATTGTCCGCCATTCCTTATCAAGCAAGGTGCTCATTACCATACTGCCGTGAAGTTATAAAAAGTCTGCTGGTGTACAGCTGGTGTACAGCTGCTGCGAGGAGAACGCTGCCTGTGAAAGAGCAAGCTGGTTGGCTCAGATAACCAGATCGTATCCACAAGCACACTGGTGTGCTCAGCCAAAGTGTGAGTACCCTGGATTAGAGTGGGCTGCATGTGTGGGGTCTTTTGAACTATCGATACACACAATGGTCGTCCTTTTCTATTTGTAATTTATACAGATCACTGATTTCACATCGGAGGAGAGGATCATTCTTACAGCCATTTGGAAACCGAATCCACTTGTTGGAATTTGTTGTGGACTTCTGGTGATCCATTAGACTATTTATGATAAAATTTGGACTATTTCACTATGCAAATTTAATGAGGTGTCACTTTCTATTATTATCATTATTATTAGCAATTCTTATATAATTATATTTTGATTGCATTCAGTTTGTAGTATTCATCCACACCTAGGTATATTATATTTGTTGTTTTTTGTTTTTTCACGGTGTCACCAGACATACTAGCGCCCTCTTATGTGTTTTTACACATTGGTTTGTTCCAAGGTACATTGCTGGTTGTTAAGGGTTTAATAGTGTGTAGTGATGCTATTAGGTGTCATGTTTACAATGATATGTATTTTTACAGTGATCACAATCACAAAATGCTTCTGCTTTTAATACCATTTAAGCTCAAAATGTTTTCCTCCCAGAAACAACACAAAATTGCAATACTGTAATCTTAATTCAAATAAACAAGTAATAAGGGATACAGAAAAGGGCAGTTTTAGGGGTTTAGTGATTACATCACAGGTTAAAGGGCATGTAAGCTCATTGGCCACTGTTAATTCCTTAAAAACCATGATGTACCCTGTTTGCTGCTGGTCCTTAAACGGACAGTCTAGGCCAAAATAAACTTTCATGATTCAGATAGGGCATGTAATTTTAAACAATTTTCCAATTTACTTTTATCACCAATTTTGCTTTGTTCTCATGGTATTCTTAGTTGAAAGCTTAACCTAGGAGGTTCATATGCCACCTCTTTTCAGAATGCATTTTAACAGTTTTTCACCACTAGAGGGTGTTAGTTCACGTGTTTCGTATAGATAACACTGTGCTCGTTATCTGGGAGCAGGCACTGATTGCCTAAACTGCAAGTCTGTCAAAAGAACTGAACTAAAGGGGAAGTTTACAGAGGCTTAGACACAAGATAATCACAGAGGTTAAAAGTATATTAATATAACTGTGTTGGTTATGCAAAACTGGGGAATGGGTAATAAAGGGATTATCTATCTTTTAAAACAATAAAAATTCTGGTGTAGACTGTCCCTTTAAGGTTTTTTTGGCCTCCTGCTATATTTTGGTCTCGCCGCTAGCGGCAAGAGCCATGCTATAAAAAATACAAGCTCCATTTAATGACCAGCAACGTACAAAGTACTAAAAGGTGTCCTTTTTATAATGATTTCTCTTTAAAGGATTTGAATGTGGCATTATTTTTTTCTTTGACTTTATTTGATTAAGCAGGTAGTGTTGGTAAAATTGCATCCAATATGGTGGGAGTAATTTCCATATGTTCTGACAATTCACGAAACCAGTGTGCAAACTTTTTGGGGCACTCATTTTAGCTGTGGATTTCAATAAATACATATTGGTCCTTTAATGTGCCATGTATAGGGCAATTTTTTACCAAACTGACAATCAAAAATGTGCTGCTGATAATGAGAATAGCTGATTGTGATTCAACCTCTAAAAATGGCTCATCTACAGCCATTTCATTTTTAGCGTTTGGAATATTCAAATTGAATTTTCAAGCTGACTGTGAATAATTGAGTAATCTTCTTAAAACTATAAACAAAGCACAATGTTTCCAATGGTTTAGTCAGCATTGATCAGGGATTTCTTAGGCTGGCCATCTAGTGCTCTTACAAATGGAGAACATTCTTGCAAAACTGCTGCCATATAGTGTTTTAGACATGTTTTGAACTTTATAGCCTCTTTTGTAGCATTTCAAAGATGACCCTGTAATGCTGTACTAGCTCAGGGCTAGCTTCAAAGCTTGTCTCTTCATCTGGTCTGTCCATAAATACATGTTGTTTTCAGGTAGGACACCTCAGTTGTCCCTTACCCAGTACCATGCAAACAGCAAAATACACAAAATGTATTGGAAGAGGAAAGAGAACATAAGAGAACGTTAGAAGATAAATTATGACAGGGGTGCAAAAGATCACACTGTGCTGCATGTTGGGGATGTTATGAATGTCTGGACAGGACAAAAATGGGACAATGAAGCTGTTGTGCTGCATAAAGTGGCAAGACGGTCATTTGAAGTGAAAACCATAGAAGGTTTAGTTCTTAGACAAAATCGTTGACATTTACTGAAGATACCAAAATGTGCAGGGTCCAAAATGCTGCAAACTGACATGGAATTGTTTAGTGATACAGATGGATTATTGGAGGCTGAAGATGAAAGGACACTACCTGAGGAAAATGGAGTATCAGTACATGACATATTACCATTTCATGAAGCTGATGTGGAAGAACTTGACAGAGCAGAGAGCATTAACAATTAACTAAATTACACTGAGGCGTCTCTGCCAGAGTCACCAATTGTTAACAAATATACATCTAGTGGCAGAGCAATAAGAAAGCCACAAAGACTAATTGAGGAATGTTGAGAAGTAAACTTGTCAGTTAGGTCTGATTGTAATTTATTTGTTGTTGTCATGTTTGCTGTTATAATTTTATTGTTTATTATGTGTTTGTTTTTTGTTTCTAAAAAGGGGAAGATGTGTTGAGTAAAGTTTGTGATGAACTTTCATTATATCATTGCTACAGGAATTGAGTTCAAGGGGCAGGGGCACACAGGATACAGGAAGAGTTCTAGCAGACTAGTTTGGAGTTGCACTGCAGTCAGTCATGTAATAAAGTTATTGCAGAAAAGAAGCCTGTCTCTGTCATCATCTGTTATATAAATAAGCAGACAACACAGTTCCCTCTAATTTGTTTTACATCTGTGCGGAATTTTTTACACAACCTGGCGACTGGGCAGCACACACAAACACTTATATATAAAATATATATAAATATATATATATAAAATATATATAAATATATATATATAAAATATATATATATTTTATAAATTATATATAATATATATATATTTATATATATATACATATTTATATAGTGTGTATATATATATATATATATATATATATATTTATATATATATATATGGAAAAGTGGTGGTGTTTGTGGCTACGAGTGATATCAACTTCCATATGATACCGTTAATTTAAGTGCAAACAGTCTTTTACAGGAAAAAGGGCTCTGTGAGCCTATGGGCGCCATGTACTAAGCTTCTAAGTGACCGTCACGATCTGCTTCTCGTATGTACCAATCTGCGTTCGGGTCAAAAAAACACTATTTTCATCAGCGATCGTAATTTTACGCAACTGATCGTTCCGAAGCCTTTTTCCACTTACTACATGTTCGATCGCACGTAAATTCGCTGTAATCGGAAATTATGAATGCTACAACTAATTCGTCCGCTCCAACTTTCACTGTAACTTCGCGTGATTTGCTTCGTGACCATTTAGGTAGCGAATACAATAGAAAACTATAGGGCGTATCAACCTGACGCCAGGTAGAAGTACTTAAAGGGACATGCCACCCACATTTTTTCTTTTATGATTTATAAAGAGAATGCAATGTTAAACATCTTTCTAATTTACTTACATTATCTAATTTGCATTATTCTCTTGATATTCTTTGATGAAAAGCATATCTAGATATGCTCACTAGCTGCTGATTGGTTGCTGCACATAGAAGCATCATGTGATTGGCTCACCATGTGCATTGCTTTTTCTTCAAATAAGGATATTTAAAAAATGAAGCAAAATAAATTATGGAAGTAAATTGTAATGTTGTTTAAATTTCTATTCTCTATCTGAATCATGAAAGAAAGATTTTGGGTTTAGTGGCCCTTTAAGTGAAAGGACTTGACTACTATTGTATCATTATTGGGTTTTGGATCACTGAATGAAGATGGAGACACTTTTACACATGTTTCTTTTCCGATTAATTCAATTACGAGGAAGAAGGGCTATACAGGCTCCGGTTGACAACTTGCAAAGAAGGAGAGGTAGAAGAATCAGAGTCCCTAGAGTTTTCCTTCCACGTATGGGCTTGGAAAGCATTTCTGATCGAGAGATTATCCAGAGATTCCGTTTGGACAGAGAAGCTATTATGGAACTTTACAATGAAATAGCAGAATACCTGGAACCTATGACAGCACGTTCACAAGCCATACCCGAACTATTAAAACTGTTGGCAGCCTTACACTTTTTTGCCACCGGTTCATTCCAAGCTGTGTCTAGCGTTATAATTGGCATCAGCCAGTCTGCTTTTTCGAGGCACCTAACCAAAGTTATTGATGCTTTGATGGTCGTCTTTCCAAGGTACGTGTGCCTTCCAGCGACTCCAGAAGAGTGGCAATCTGTGAAGTCTAATTTTTATAGATTGGCCGGAATGCCCAATGTACTTGGAGCCATCGATTGCACCGCTTGTCTGACGATTATGACACCTAGATCGTCACGTGGGTAAAGAACTAAACCAATCAGGTCGCAGACTGCTTCTTAACTTTGCTCTTTCGCGCCGAACGAAGCTTCAAAGTTATCAATAATCCGATTGTCTTCGACACACAATAGACGCAAAATTTTACGGCTTGGTTTTTAGTACATTCATGTAACGAAGTGCCATCCGCATGGTGCGAATACCGGCGGGTTATTTCGATATGGTCTGTGCGAAAAAATTGACGCCTTAGTACATGGCGCCCTATGCATGTAAATAAATGACACTTAGCTAGGGCGTAATAAATGTGCTCAGGGGTAAGATAAACAACTGTATAAATTCCCTTGGCTCAACAGCGTGTAGTCAAATATTGAGGACATAGACTTACACTTTATCTTAATGTACGTTTCGAGAGTGTTATTAGTAGTCCAACTATATGGTTTATGCTTAGTAACTGATTAGATAGATACATCTAATTGTTTCACTCAGACTGGCATACATTTAAATCACAGCCATCTATACCAACAATTCCCTGAATTCATCAATAGGGACAAAAAACAAAGATTATTAGAGCAAAAAGTTATATTCAAATAGTTTGAATATAAACATTCTGTATATGTATTTCTTTTTTCTATGTTCTTAATCTGGTGTTTAGATGGGCTGGAAATATGAACCATGCTCACACATATGGGTGTTTACACATACTGTATATACATATACTATACTATATGACATGTATATCTTGTCCCTTATTAAGGTATTGTACTATCAAATTTCCTGCATAATTGACTAATTATTATAGGTTTAATCTATTTTTTGTTTAAAACATTGCTTTATTATTGTTAGTTTATTTATATTGATAATGTTCCATATATCTATATTTTTAAAAATCCAATGTATCCATGTATTTAACATATAGAAATTGCATGTATATATACACAATATTTGAGTAAGTGATTATAGGGTTAAGTGTTAGGATAATTGTTTTTAACCAATTAACATGGATTGTTTGGCATAAAAGGGTGCACCCCCTAACAGGTGCTATTCTATGATTACGGTCAATATGACCGAAACCGGTCAGATTTTCTCTGCCTATCCTACCCCATGTAGTTGTATGTTCCATGCATACATCTTTTAAGGAATAAAGTGATTTTATTTTTCTAATGCTTCGTTTTTGGACTTTTTTTTTTACATATTTTTATATATAAAAAATATATATATATATATATATATATATTAGAAAAGAAGAAGTCATCAGCGCCTTAAGTTTAAAAGTCAAACTTTAATGGTCAGGTTAAAAGCTATGACAGAATTCAGTAAGAAAAGCCCCCTCAAGGATTGGCCGAGCGGTAGTATCCACGTCACTGACGTGTTGGACGTGCTGGGCTTGTTGTCCTTGCTGCATGGACGTATTGGATGCGGTTGAGGTCACGGAGCAGTTGAAGGTGTGAAGGATCCAGCTCACTGGTCTTCCTGAGGTGCTGCGTTGGCGGTGCTTATCGGGTCAAGTACGTGGTGAGAGCTTGTTTTACCCCCCTTCCAGGAACTGTCCGTATTCATAGTAAGTGCCAGCACAAACTGCTTTATTTCTTATACACTGCAACTCTGGGACTACCGAGCTCAGGCATATTATACCTAAAGATTGGGGATAGTCCGCTCCTGCAGTTTACAAACTCAGCCTTGAATATCTTTGTTTTATATGTATATATATATATATATATATATATATATATATATATATATATATATATATATATAAGAAACAGAAGCAAACACTGCTCAGGCGACCAAGGTGCTATTAATAACAAAAGCGTTTATTCATCCAGACAGGACATAGTCAGAAGAAAAGAACACATATGTTTTATATATATATATATATATATATATATATAGTATATATATATATATTATATTTTTTTTATATATATATATATATATTTATATATGGATAAACAAGAGGGCATATAAAAGGACAAAAATAGCGCTGGTTGCTCAGAGAAAGTAAATATATAAAAAAAGACAAGGTGAATGACTAGATGTCAAAATACACACTCAGATAAATGAACTGATATATATATACACACACACAAATATTTCATATGTGAACAACATACACGTGTTAATATAAATAAAACAGAAATATAAACCAATATATCATGAAACTGAAATAGAGTACCCCACTAGTGGCAGTGGGTAGGAGTGAAGTGCAAACTTACAAGAACAAACCTCAATCATATGAGGTAAGTGATCCGCACAGCAAAGAATTCCTCTTATGGAACACAGCTTTCCTCTTGGGGTGTGAGAAAAACTTCAGTGATTATAGGGTTAAGTGTACTGAACCACAGGATTGATCAGACAGAACAAATTAGCTTGAACTAACAATCCATGTGAGAGCTGCTAAATACTTTTTTCCTTGGTGTTTGTATCTCTGATATTTAGCAGCTCTCACATGGATTGTTAGTTCAAGCTAATTTGTTCTGTCTGGTTGTGGTTCAGTACAAGGAGTAGACGTCTCACCTGCATTCTCAAACTATAGATCTGTCCCACACCAATATGACTGCACAGTAAAAGCTTGTTTTTGGAGGCGATGAATATTGTCTAACTTTTAGCAAAGAAAGGCACATTCCTTTTGTAAAAGTGTTTTCCAGGTACTCACTATTTCTGAAGTCCAGCGGAGAAGGTCTTCTTCCAGACAGCTCCATCTTCATCCAGTGCGGGACCATCTTCTTCTTGAACGGAGCAAAGGCGGTGCGGAGCTGAGCAGGAACGGCGGCGGTGCAGACATCCAGCGTGGAGGGTCCTCTTCATACGATAGTCCGCCGCACACTGAAGATTGAATGCAAGCTCATATTCTTCATGGTGATGTTGGGCAATTTTATTGAATAATTGATCAAGAAGAGATTGAACAATGGAGAATTCCAGATCCTAATACTATTCCACCACACTTCGAGAGGAACCATACTTAAAGAGGCCGAGGGAATATCGATTGCTGACCCACTGAAGTTTCTCTCACACCCCAAGAGGAAAGCTGTGTTCCATAAGAGGAATTCTTTGCTGTGCGGATCACTTACCTCATATGATTGAGGTTTGTTCTTGTAAGTTTGCACTTCACTCCTACCCACTGCCACTAGTGGGGTACTCTATTTCAGTTTCATGATATATTGGTTTATATTTCTGTTTTCTTTATATTAACACTTGTGTATGTTTAGACAATTTCCTCCAGTGTAGTTTTGAAGCAGGGATACTGGATGAGAAAGAGTTATCTTTTTTGGTTACTGATTATCCTATTGTACCTGTATTATACCTGCTCCCTAAGGTTCATAAGACTCTCACGAATCCTCCGGGCAGACCGATTGTGTCTGTCTGTGGATCTGTATTAACTAATTTGGCCATATATATTGATTCACACCTTCAGAGTGTGGTTAAGAATACCAAGGCCTATTTACAGGATTCGCCCAGCTTGCTTGAAATACTTAGAGGGTACACTGATTTACAGCAGGAGGATATTCTGGTCACCATGGTTGTGGACAGTCTCTGCACCGTGATCCCCCACATTGGTGGGGTGGGGGCTGTCAGGTCCATGGTGACGGGGAATGTCCACTATAGTGGTCCGCCCGTTGAATTTTTGTGTGTGCTGTTAACTTTCTGTTTGGAAAGGAATTACTTCAAATTCGAAAATGACTACTATCTACAGGTTGCAGGTACCGCCATGGGTTCGAATGTGGCACCCACTTACGCTAACATCTATATGGCCTGGTATGAACAGGAATTGATGAAACCATTTGATCATCCTAATGTGAAATATTACACTCGCTATATAGATGATGTCTTCATGATATGGAGGGGGAGCGAGGTGATGTTGCGTGAGTGGGTGTCACATTTGAATTCCATGGTGAACCCTATCCGATTTAAACTTGAATTCCATCATAATAACGTACATTTTCTAGATTTGTGTGTGTTTAAGGTTGATGCCTGTGGTGATGTGTGGTTCGGCACACCGTTGTATACGAAACCTACGGACCGCAATTCACTGCTTGATGCAAGAAGCTTTCACCTCAGGCACCAAAAGAAGGGTGTTCTCACCTCCCAGCTCACTCGTGTCATTAGAAATAATAGCGAGACACCCATGATGCAATCCCAAATGAAGGAAATGGGAGAGAAACTGACAAAAAGAGGTTATGGGATGAAGGATATACATGACAATCAGGAGAGACTATCTAATACAGATGTTACTAAGGGTACCAACACTATGGTCAAGGACACCAGTGGACAATTGAATATGGTCACCACATATTCACCTAGATGTGAATGACTGACAGAAGCAGTACAGAGGCATTGGCCGGTGGTTGAGACTGACCCTACACTCCCATTTCGGAGTATGATGGCTCCTAGGATGGTATATCGCAGGGCAAATAATTTGAGAGATGTATTGGTCAAATCAGACCCCATTAAACATTATCAAAAGGATACATGGCTAAAGTCGTCAAAAATGAGGTGCTTCCCGTGTGGTAGTTGCACTACTTGCAATAGTATGCTAAGGGGAGATACATTCCAGCATCCACACAATAATCATCGATTCAAAATTAACCATTGATTGACCTGCACAAGCACCTTCGTCATATAAATCTTGATTTGCCCATGCTCCAGTGTCTATGTCGGTAAAATGATAACTACCTTCCGGGAGAGAGTGGTGAACCACAGATGTGCCATACGGGAGGCCTTAAAAAAGGGGGAATCAGACCAACCAGTGGCACGCCACTGTGTTAACCACAAACATGCCGTTTCAAGTATAAGATCCATGCTAATCGACCATGTACCCTTCATGCCCAGAGGTGGTAACAGGGCCAGGAGATTATTACAACTGGAAAGTAGGTGGATCTACAGGTTGGACACATTGGCTCCAAGGGGCCTTAATATGTCATTAGACTTTAGTCCGTTCTACTAAATGCCTCATGTATTCCTAAAAACTCCCACGGATTTGTTGAGTATACCTCTATTTCCTGGATGGGTGCTTGCTATTTAGTGAAGTTTCTAACATACCTCATTGAGGTGCGATGCCCCTTGACGTATCTGACTAATTATAATCTGTTGGTTGGTATGTGATGCTGCTTGCGCTGGGCAGTTTCACTTCATAATATTATGTTCCTCTCAGTCTAATATGCAATTATTTTGTGCATTGTATGATTAACCATGTTTTTTCTGATGATTTCACTCATATGTTTCATACGCTAATATGTCGTTTTAGGTTGGGGCAGGTTGATGAGTATTCTAACTTCTTCTGATTACTGTGATCCTGTGGGTGATCGATCAGGCTTGGCCCTTTGAACCTGTGATAGATTTAGCGTGTGACACATATGGTTTTCTGTTATCGCCATTAGATTCCTGATGTTCACATATAATGGTCTATTTGCGCACTATGTTTATGTTACTCGATGGTTGTCTTGACAACATGCTTTACTTATCATTGAGTGCCTTGAGCGCGTGTGCACTTAGTCTGTATGTGCCCATCAGCTGCTCGTAGTTGCGATACGCGCCTTGTTACAATGTATATGACGTTACTATGGCAACGTCGGGATATGCGTCATCACATTAGGGACGTTAACGTGCCAGTGTGACGTCAATGATGCGCACCTGGGGGACACGAGAGGAGTGTGTTTTTAGATGTTTGTCAGTGGTTTTAGGTGCTTCATTGTACTATTTTGGATTCTTTTGACATTTGACAAAGGCACGATTATGTGCCAAAACGTTATGTCTAACTTTTAAATGGAATAATAAATTTATACTTTTAATATAATAAAGCCCAGTGAGTGCCTGCATTCTTGGATGGTTTATATATATATATATATATATATATATATATATATATATCATAAATATCTTAAAGCACCCCTAGCCCGCCCCAGGACTCTACCTCTCTCTACTCTCCCCTCATGTCTCTATGACTCTCACTCCTGTTTCTTTGCCCCAGACATCTCAGCCGCTTTCCCACATACCTCCAGTTCCAGGCTGTCACTCTCTGCTTAGATTCACACTCTCTCAGACACCAAGAGCATTATGAACAGTGTAGTTCATAAACTGAGGGGAAAATGATGAGGTGCGTGGCTGGGGAATTTCCTACATAGCAGTAAGTTTTAGAGTATGTGCTCAGGAGACCCTCTGCTATGTGTTTTGCCGATGCCGCCTCTAAAACTTACTGCTCTATATGAAAATCAGCGCACTATGCGCTCCAACTCCCTCATTGTCCTGTGATGCATGGCCTGTTTTTATCTGTGTGCGGCACTACCCAGATAACTTAACTGCGCACCCGAACTGCCGCGCACCTTACAGGGAACATTGGCAGGCACCAGTCACCAGCTAGCTCGCACAAGTGTAGGATATGTACATATTGTTTTTCAACAACTGATACCAAGAGATCAAAGTATCTTTGAAAATAGAAATGAATTTAAAAGTGTCTTCAAATAACATTCTCTTTCAAAATCATGCAAGTTTAATTTTGACTTTCCAATCCCTTTAATTAGATTCATTAATTAATTTGGGGGATTACATTTTGCATTTAAAATCTTATTGCATTTGGGAGGGTCTTGGTGATTAGGTTTAATTGCACTTGGGGGGTAGCGATGGATGGTTATATAGTGGCTCCCATTGTAAGAAATAGCTGTAGCTATTAATTAGGAACTGTCATACAACATGAACTACTGAGCTTTAAATTTGGTATGATAGTTCACGACCCACTACTGGTAGTGACAGCTCTGCAATGTTTTTAAACTGTGCCTATCAGGCCCATTTATCAAGCTCCGTACGGAGCTTGAAGGGCCGTGTTTCTGGCGAGTCTTCAGACTCGCCAGAAACACAACTTATGAAGCAGCGGTCTAAAGACCGCTGCTCCATAACCCTGTCCGCCTGCTCTGAACAGGCGGACAGGAATCGCCGGACATCAACCCGATCGAATACGATCGGGTTGATTGACAGCTCCCTGCTGGCGGCCGATTGGCCGCGAGTCAGCAGGGGGCGGCGTTGCACCAGCAGCTCTTGTGAGCTGCTGGTGCAATGTTAAATGCGGAGAGCGTATTGCTCTCCGCATTTAGCGAGGTCTTGCGGACCTGATCCGCAGTGTCGGATCAGGTCCGCAAGCCCTTTGATAAATGGGCCTGTATAAGTAGCAGGTCCCATAAGATCAGATCTTGGGCGTTGCTTTGAAACCTAAGTACAGATTATAAATGAGTTCACATGGGACTGTGCTAAACCTATTTAAAAAACTGTCTTTATTGCTTTGCCCTTTATCTTATTTTTTTTATTTATCTAATATATTTTTGTAGAATTCAATATTACAGCATAATAGTTTTACAAAAATACTAACACAATGTTATAACTAACATTTGTATTTCCTAAAAACAAGGCACAGCACTGTGAAATTTAGAAACATTCTTAAATTGCCTGCTGGCTTGAAAAACAGACTCTTGAAACTGATCAATATAACAATTGTTTCTATAATTGCTTTTTTAGAAAGAGAAACAACGCTCTTCCAATGAAATGTCAAATCTCTTGTAAAAAAAAAAGTGAAACAGGAGGTCAGGTTATTTGGTTCGCTGGGAAATAGACCACAGTTTGCTGAGCATTCACTTGAATTTCTCTTCTTTTGCTGATCCTGAGTGATAACTGTAAACAAGGGTTAAAGAGCAGCAAAGGAAGAAATGGCGTTGCTGCTATTTTTCACAATGGATGACTAAAGCATCTGTACCAAAGTGAGACCAGCTGTACTGTCTAGAACTGAATGTCTTTCCTCCCAAGCTAAGCAAGCAGTGCAACTATTATATGAACAAGCCTATTTTGTTTCAGTTTTAATTCTAACAATTTTTTTTTAAATTAAATGTGAATCTAATGCTTAAAGGGACAGTCTAGGCCAAAATAAACTTTCATGATTCAGATAGAGCATGTAATTTTAAACAATTTTCCAATTTACTTTTATCACCAATTTTGCTTTGTTCTCTTGGTATTCTTAGTTGAAAGCTTAACCTAGGAGGTTCATATGCTTATTTCTTAGACCTTGAAGCCCACCTCTTTTCAGATTGCATTTTAACAGTTTTTCACCACTAGATGGTGTTAGTTCACATATTTCATATAGATAACACTGTGCTCGTGCACGAGAAGTTATCTGGGAGCAGGCACTGATTGGCAAGTCTGTCAAAAGAACTGAAAAAAGGGGCAGTTTGCAGAGGCTTAGATACAAGATAATCACAGAGGTTAAAAGTATATTAATATAACTGTGTTGGTTGTGCAAAACTGGGGAATGGGTAATAAAGGGATTATCTATCTTTTAAAACAATAAAGATTCTGGTGTAGACTGTTCCTTTAACCATTCTGAGAGTGCCTACAATAAAGAGATACAGAAGTAGAAGATTCTAAACTATATGAATAATAACTCGTCTTAATTTGTTGAATTATGTAAGTGGTTGATAACATTTGTGTTGAAAGTAGTAAATACTAAGCTTGTGCACAAACAAACAAAAATGTTTTGTTCAAATAGTTTGTCACATTACCCACTGAAATATATAATTTCAGAAGGTGTGTAATCATTTTTCATAGAGCTCTTATACTATTAAAGGACAACTGAGTGTCACTCTGGCTCTTGTCCTCTGTTGCTGCTGTGTGTGATAGATTCTCTTCTGCTGGGACCTATAGGGAGTCTTGCGAGTGATTTCTTTCATGTAATTGGCAAGAGTCCATGAGCTAGTGACGTATGGGATATACAATCCTACCAGGAGGGGCAAAGTTTCCCAAACCTCAAAATGCCTATAAATACACCCCCCACCACACTCACAATTCAGTTTTACAAACTTTGCCTCCTATAGAGGTGGTGAAGTAAGTTTGTGCTAAGATTTCTATGTTGACATGCGCTTCTCAGCTTTTTTGTACCCCGATTCCTCTCAGAGTACAGCGAATGTCAGAGGGACGTGAAAAGAGTATCACCTATTGAATGCAATGATTTTCCTAACGGGGGTCTATTTCATAGGTTCTCTGTTATAGGTCGTAGAGATTCATCTCCTACCTCCATTTTCAGATCGACAATATACTCTCATATACCATTACCTCTACTGATAACTGTTTCAGTACTGGTTTGGCTATCTGCTATATGTGGATGGGTGTCTTTTTTGGTAAGTATGTCTTTTATTACTTACGACACCCCAGCTATGGTCTGGCACTTTATGCATTTATATAAAGTTCTAAATATATGTATTGTACTTATATTTGCCATGAGTCAGGTTCCTGTATTTCCTTGTGCATACTGTTAGTTTCATATTTGGGAAATAAACATATTAAGAAATATTTTTTTATTACCTGGGTTTTAGTATTTTTTTCAAAATTGACTATTTTTTTCTTACAAATTGCGGGCAGCATTAGGCCCACGGGTGCGCCAAATTCTAGACTTTATTGCGTCATTCTTGGCGCGAGAATTGTTTTGGCGCGAAAAGTACGTCCGTTGACGCAAGTTCATCATTTCCGGCATCGTAGTTGACGCGGAAGCCTTATACACGGTGGCGTCGTTAGTGATGCAAGTATGGAATTTCCGGATATTGTTGGTGCCAAAAAAAATTTCACTTATGTTGTGCGTCATACTTGGCACCAAATTATTCATTTGTTTTATACCCCATTGCTGTTTGCCTCTTGCCTTTCTCTATGTCAGAGTGCTATGCTGTTTGCATTTTTTTCCCATTCCTGAAACTGTCATATAGGGAAATTGATAATTTTGCTTTATATGTTGTTTTTTCTTTTACATTTTGTAAGATGTCTCAATCTGATCCTGCCTCAGAAGTATCTGTTGGAACTTTGCTGCGTGACATCGGTTCTACCAAAGCTAAGTGCATTTGTTGTAAGATTGTGGAAATTATATCTCCAAATGTCATTTGTAATAGTTGTCATGATAAACTTTTACATGCAGAGAATGTATTCATCAGTAATAGTACATTGCCAGTTGCAGTTCCTTCAACTTCTAATGTACATGATATACCTATGAATTTTAAAGAATTTGTTACTGATTCAATTCAGAAGACTCTGGCCTCTAGTTATCAACGTGTCTACTTACCTGCCTATGCCGGCCCAATACGCCCGCCTAAGCTCGCCTACCATCGCCGCCGCGGACCTGAAAAATCTCGCCAAAGTTATCAATAAATCTGTCAAAAAGCCGCGCACCAAGTACAGGGCGATGAGCAGCGGACTGTGATAGTTATCACTCATCCGATCTCGCTGCTCTTTGGCTTTTTGACAGCTTTATTGACAAGCTGTCACTAAGCACCCACACTAACTATACTGTTCTACCCCTATACCGGCGCCCCCGGAGCCCCCCGCAACTAAATAAAGTTATTAACCCCTAAACCGCCGCTCCTAGACCCCGCCACAACTATAATAAATGTATTAACCCCTAAACCGCCGCTCCCGGAGCTCACCACCACCTACATTATACCTATTAACCCCTATCCTGCCCCCCTTATACCGCCGACCACCTATAATACATTTATTAACCCCTATCCTGCCGATCCCGGACCCCGCCGCAACTAAATACATTTATTAACCCCTATCCTGCCCCCCTACACCATCGCCACCTATAATAAATTTATTAACCCCTATCCTGCCCCCCCCTACACCGCTGCCACTATAATAAAATTATTAACCAGCCAATCAGATTGAGCTTGCATTCTATTGGCTGATCGGAACAGCCAATAGAATGCGAGCTCAATATGATTGGCTGATTGGATCAGCCAATCGGATTGAACTTTAACTTCAACTCAGCTTTTTCCTACCTTAATTCCGATTGGCTGATAGAATCCTATCAGCCAATCAGAATTCGAGGGACGCCATCTTGGATGACGTCACTTAAAGGAACTGTCATTCGTCGTTCAGTTGTCGGTGGAAGAAGATGGCTCCGCGTAGGCTCGTCTGAAGATGGCTCCGCTCCGGATGAATGAAGATTGAAGACGCCACCTGGATGATGACTTCAATCGGATGGAAGACTTCTTCAGCGCTGCCTGGATGATGACTTCAATCGGATGGAAGACTTCTTCAGCGCCCCTTGGATGATGACTTCTGCCGCTCCGGATCTCCTCTTCAGTTCCATCGGTGGTCGGCTGGCTGAAGACTGCTAAAGGTAGGATGATCTTCAGGGGGGTAGAGTTAGGTTTATTTAAGGGGGGTTTGGGTTAGATTAGGGGTATGTGGGTGGTGGGTTTTAATGTTGGGGGGGGTTGTATTTTTATTTTACAGGCAAAAGAGCTGTTTTCTTTGGGGCATGCCCCGCAAAAGGCCCTTTTAAGGGCTTGTAAGGTAATTGAGCTGTTAACTTTTTAATGTAGAATAGGGTAGGGAATTTTTTTATTTTGGGGGGATTTGTTATTTTATTAGGGGGCTTAGATTAGGTGTAAGTAGCTTTTTTTATTTTTTGTACTTTAGTTAGTTTATTTAATTGTATTTAATTGTAGTTATTTGTAGGTAATTTATTTAATTAATTTAATCATAGTGTAGTGTTAGGTTTAATTGTAAATTAGGTTAGGATTTATTTTACAGGTAATTTTGTATTTCTTTTAGCTAGGTAGTTATTAAATAGTTAATAACTATTTAATAACTATTCTACCTAGTTAAAATAAATACAAAGTTACCTGTAAAATAAATATAAATCCTAAGATAGCTACAATATAATTATTATTTATATTGTAGCTATATTAGGGTTTTATTTTAAAGGTAAGTATTTAGTTTTAAATAGGAATAATTTAGTTAATAAGAGTTATAATATTTAGATTTATTTAATTAATATTTAAGTTAGGGGGGTGTTAGGGTTAGACTTAGGTTTAGGGGTTAATAATTTTATTATAGTTGCGGCGGTATAGGGGGGGCAGGATAGGGGTTAATAAATTTATTATAGGTGGCAACGGTGTAGGGGGGGCAGATTAGGGGTTAATAAGTTTAATATAGGTGGCGGCGGGGTCTGGGAGCGGCGATTTAGGGGTTAAACAATTTATTTAGTTGCGGCGGGATCCGGGATTGGCAGGATAGGGGTTAATAAATTTATTATAGTGGCGGCGGTGTAGGGGGGGCAGGATAGGGGTTAATAGGTATTATGTAGGTGACGGTGGGCTCAGGGAGTGGCGGTTTAGGGGGAATAAATGTATTTAGTTGCAGCGGTGTAGGGGGGGACAGATTAGGGGTGTTTAGACTCGGGGTACATGTTAGGGTGTTAGGTGCAGACATCTCCCATAGGAATCAATAGGATGTCGGGCAGCAGCGAACATGAACTTTCGCTATGGTCAGACTCCCATTGATTCCTATGGGATCCGCCGCCTCCAGGACGGAAAAGTGCCGAGCGTACCTGCTAGTTTTTTGATAACTAGCAAAAGTAGTCAGATTGTGCCGAACTTGTGTGCGGAACATCTGGAGTGACTTAAGAATCGATCTGTGTCGGACTGAGTCTGGCGGATCGAAGATTACGTCACAAAATTCTACTTTTGCCAGTATAAAGGGCTTGATAACTAAGGCGAATCAGTCTCGACACAAATACGCTGCGGAATTCCAGCATATTTGAGGTTGACGGCTTGATAACTAGGGGCCTTTGTCTGTATTCCCGCCTTCTAATAAACGTAAAAGGTCTTTTAAAACTTCTCATAAGGTTGATGAAATTTCAAATGACCGACAACATAATGATTTATCCTCCTCTGATAAGGATCTATCTGATTCAGAAGATCCCTCCTCAGATATTGACACTGACAAATCTACTTATTTGTTTAAAATAGAGTATATTCGTTCTTTGTTAAAAGAAGTGTTAATTACTTTAAATATTGAGGAAGCTAGTCCTCTTGACATTAAGACTAGTAAATGTTTAAATGCTGTTTTAAACCTCATGTGGTTACTCCAGAGGTTTTTCCTATTCCTGATGCTATTTCTGATATGATTTCTAAGGAATGGAATAAGCCAGGTACTCCTGTTATTCCTTTTTCAAGGTTTAAAAAATGGTATCCTTTACCAGCAATTTCTATAGAGTTTTGGGAAAAGATCCCCAAAGTTGATGGGGCTATTTCTACTCTTGCTAAATGTACCACTATTCCAATGAGAGATAGTACTTCTTTTAAAGATCCTTTAGATAGGAAACTTGAATCCTATCTAAGGAAAGTCTATTTATATTCAGGTCATCTTCTCAGGCCTGCAATTTCTTTGGCTGATGTTGCGGCTGCATCAACATTTGGTTGGAGAATTTAGCGCAACATTGTTCGCTTACTGCAACATGCTAATCATTTTATTTGTGATGCCATTTTTGATATTATCAAAATTGATGTTAGATCCATGTCTTTAGCTATTTTAGCTAGAAGAGCTTTATGGCTTAAATCTTGGAATGCTGATATGACATCTAAGTCTAGATTATTATCTCTTTCTTTCCAAGGTAATAATTTATTTGGTTCTCAGTTGGATTCTATTATTTCAACTGTTACTGGAGGAAAGGGTTTTTTTCTGCCTCAGGATAAAAAACCTAAGGGTAAATCTAAGGCTTCTAACCGTTTTCGTTCCTTTCGTCATAATAAGGAACAAAAATCTAATCCTTCCCCCAAGGAATCTGTTTCCAATTGGAAGCCTTCCTCAAATTGGAATAAATACAAGCCTTTTAAAAAACCAAAGTCAGTCCCTAAGTCCGCATGAAGGTGCGGCCCTCATTCCAGTTCAGCTGGTAGGGGGCAGATTAAGGTTTTTCAAGGATTTTTTGATACATTCTGTCCAAAATCAATGGATTCAGAGCATTGTCTCTCAAGGGTATCAAATAGGATTCAGAGTAAGACCTCCTGTGAGAAGATTTTTTCTCTCACGTATCCCAGCAAATCCAGTAAAAGCTCAGGCTTTCCTAAAGTGTGTTTCAGACCTGGAGTCTCCAGGGGTAATCATGCCGGTTCCTTTCAGGAACAAGGTCTGGGGTTTTATTAAAATCTATTCATTGTCCCAAAGAAGGAAAATTCATTCAGACCAGTTCTGGATCTGAAAATTTTGAATCGTTATGTAAGAGTACCAACTTTCAAGATGGTAACTATAAGGACTATTCTGCCTTTTGTTCAGCAAGGACATTATATGTCTACAATAGACTTGCAGGATGCATACCTTCATATTCCGATTCATCCAGAACATTATCAGTTCCTGAGATTCTCTTTTCTAGACAAGCATTACCAATTTGTTGCTCTTCCATTTGGCCTAGCAACAGCTCCAAGAATCTTTTCAAAGGTTCTAGGTGCCCTACTCTCTGTAATCAGAGAGCAGGGTATTGCGGTGTTTCCTTATTTGGACGATATCTTGGTACTAGCTCAGTCTTTACATTCTGCAAAATCTCACACGAATCAACTAGTGTTGTTTCTTCGAAAACATGGTTGGAGGATCAATTTACCAAAAAGTTTCTTGATTCCTCAGACAAGGGTCAACTTTTTAGGTTTCCAGATAGATTCAGTGTCCATGACTCTGTCTCTAACAGATAAGAGACGGTTGAAATTGGTTGCAGCCTGTCGGCACCTTCAGTCTCAGTCATTCCCTTCAGTGGCTATGTGCATGAAAGTTTTAGGCCTCATGACTGCAGCATCGGACGCGATTCCTTTTGCTCGTTTTCACATGAGACCTCTCGAGCTTTGTATGCTGAATCAATGGTGCTGGGATTATACTAAGATATCACAGTTAATATCCTTAAATCCCAATGTTCGACACTCTCTGATGTGGTGGTTAAATCACCAGCGTTTAGTTCAAGGGGCTTCCTTTGTTCAGCCAACCTGGGCTGTGATCACTACAAACGCAAGTCTTTCAGGTTGGGGAGCTGTTTGGGAATCTCTGACAGCACAAGGGGTTTGGAAATCTCAAGAGGCGAGATTACCAATCAATATTTTAGAACTCCGTGCAATTCTCAGAGCTCTTCAGTTTTGGCCTCTGTTGAAGAGAGAACCGTTCATTTGCTTTCAGACAGACAATATCACAACTGTGGCATATGTCAATCATCAGGGTAGGACTCACAGTCCCCAAGCTATGAAAGAAGTATCTCGGATACTTGGTTGGGCGGAATCCAGCTCCTGTCTAATCTCTGCGGTGCATATCCCAGGTGTAGACAATTGGGAGGCGGATTATCTCAGCCGTCAGACTTTACATCCAGGGGAGTGGTCTCTCCATCCAGATGTGTTTTCTCAGATTGTTCAGATGTGGGGTCTTCCAGAGATTAGCCTCTCATCTAAACAAGAAACTTCCCAGATACCTGTCCAGGTCCAGGGATGTTCAGGCGGAAGCAGTGGATGCGCTGACACTTCCTTGGTGTTATCATCCTGCTTACATTTTCCCGCCTCTAGTTCTTCTTCCAAGAGTGATATCCAAAATCATCATGGAACAATCGTTTGTGTTGCTGGTGGCTCCAGCATGGCCACACAGGTTTTGGTATGCGGATCTTGTTCGGATGTCCAGTTGCCAACCTTGGCCACTTCGGTTAAGGCCGGACCTACTGTCTCAAGGTCCGTTTTTCCATCAGGATCTCAAATCATTAAATTTGAAGGTATGGAAATTGAATGCTTAGTACTACGTCATAGAGGTTTCTCTGACTCAGTGATTAATACTATGTTACAAGCTCGTAAATCTGTCTCTAGAAAGATTTATTATCGAGTTTGGAAGACCTACATTTCATGGTATTCTTTTCATAAATTCTCTTGGCATTCTTTTAGAATTCCTAGAATTTTATAGTTTCTTCAGGATGGTTTGGATAAGGGTTTGTCTGCAAGTTCCTTGAAGGGACAAATCTCTGCTCTTTCAGTTTTATTTCACAGAAAGATTGCTAAACTTCCTGATATTCACTGTTTTGTACAGGCTTTAGCTCGTATTAAGCCCGTCATTAAATCAATTTCTCCTCCTTGGAGTCTTAATTTGGTTTTGAAGGCGTAACAGGATCCTCTGTTTGAGCATATGCATTCTTTGGACATTAAACTACTTTCTTGGAAAGTGTTGTTCCTTTTGGCCATCTCTTCTGCTAGAAGAGTTTCTGAGCTATCTGCTCTTTCTTGTGAATCTCCTTTTCTGATTTTTCATCAGGATAAGGCGGTTTTGCGGACTTCATTTACATTTTTACCTAAAGTTGTGAATTCTAACAACATTAGTAGAGAAATTGTTGTCCCTTCCTTGTGTCCTAATACTAAGAATTCTTTGGAGAGATCCTTACATTCTTTGGATGTGGTGAGAGCTTTGAAATATTATGTTGAAGCTACTAAAGATTTCAGGAAGACTTCTAGTCTATTTGTTATATTTTCTGGTCCTAGGAAAGGTCAGAAGGCATCTGCTATTTCCTTGGCTTCTTGGCTAAAGCTTTTGATTCATCAAGCTTATTTGGAGTCGGGTCAGGCCCCGCCTCAGATAATTACAGCTCATTCTACTAGATCAGTCTCCACTTTGTGGGCTTTTAAGAATGAAGCTTCAGTTGATCAGATTTGCAAAGCAGCAACTTGGTCCTCTTTGCATACATTTACTAAATTCTACCATTTTGATGTATTTGCTTCTTCAGAAGCAGTCTTTGGTAGAAAAGTTCTTCAGGCAGCTGTTTCAGTTTGATTCTTCTGCTGATGTTTGAAGTTTTTCTTTTCATTATGAGAATAACTTTTATTTTGGGTTGTGGATTATTTTTTCAGGAGAAAATGTCTGTTATTCTTTTTATCCCTCCCTCTCTTGAGTGGAGTTCCACATCTTGGGTATTGATATCCCATACGTCACTAGCTCATGGACTCTTGCCAATTACATGAAAGGAAAAATAATTTATGTAAGAATTTACCTGATAAATTAATTTCTTTCATATTGGCAAGAGTCCATGAGGCCCACCCTTTTTATGGTGGTTATGATTTTTTGTATAAAGCACAATTATTTCCAAATTACTTTGTTGATGCTTTTTACTCCTTTCTTTATCACCCCACTTCTTGGCTATTCATTAAACTGAATTGTGGGTGTGGTGAGGGGTGTATTTATAGGCATTTTGAGGTTTGGGAAACTTTGCCCCTCCAGGTAGGATTGTATATCCCATACGTCACTAGCTCATGGACTCTTACCAATATGAAAGAAATTAATTTATCAGGTAAATTCTTACATAAATTATGTTTTTTCTGTGGCCAGTTTGTGCAGTGCTGTGGCTTTATTGTGATTTGATTGTTGTCTCTTTGCATTGGGGCTGCACTTGCTCTGTTTTTGTTTTGCTAGTTTGGACTTTCTACATCTTCTGATTTCCATTTTGGGGTTTGTTGATGATGGCGCTTTTGTTTGAATTTTCCTCTCTTATTGTTTATTTATATAACATATTCCACAGTGCTGTAATATTAAGTATACCATTGTAGAGTACCATAATCAGAAGTCATTTACATGAATCACAAGGGGTAGAGGGCCCTGCCCTTGAGTCACTGTAAGCTGAAAACCATATTTACAATCAACAGGACATTTGGAATTGTGAGCTGACATTCTAAAGGACATAGATGGGGAAGTTGACTGGGAGGCAGCAGACACAGAATTTGTATGCATCTCATAACATATATGTTTTTAAGGAGTGCTTGAAGCTTTAGAGATTAGACACAAGTTTGATTGAGCAAGGCAAGGAGTTCCATATGATAAGTGTGGTTCAGGACAAGTCTTGCAGACCAAAGGGTGATGTGAGGAAGTAATAAGAAATGAGGAGAGACGTAGCTTGTGGGCAGAGCTGAGGGGACTTTGGCCCTTATCTATTGTTGTCATTGCAGTTATTTTTTTATACATGAAATAACATAGATGATAAGTGCATGGATGGCTCCAGACATTTTTGGAGGCTATAAAGGTACAAAGCTACCTATCTAGAGTTGAGATACAAGCAGGAGGTCTGCATTATGGTTAATAAGAATTGGTGAATTGGTTATGATAGAGTGTAGGTACTAAGCAAAGTGAAGGGAGTTGCTTGGGAAGTATTTCAATTTGAGAGATGCATATTTTGTTATAAATGGCTGGTTTAATCAAATTTTGCCAAAAACAATTGGTAATCACTTGTTTTTTTTTATTTTGATAAACCAGTACTAAATTGTAGTCAGTTATTGCATACAAAGCAGAGAAACTTTCATATCAGTAAAAATAACTCAGAAACAAGCTTTTGTATTTATCACTAGTTAAAAAAAGTGTTATAGATAATATTGGACTCTTTTCGCATGGTTCATCCTATGTTTTGTGTCTGGGCACTGGAAATTATTCAAGATATAGTTTACATGGTTACGTTCTTTTGAGTTACTAAGAGGTCAAAATGAGAGCACATTTCGATTTAAATAGTTGTGGTGTATCTAATATTTCTGAGCTGAAGCATCTCACAGTAATAAATACAAACAGGCTGTACATCACGTTTATTACAACCCCCCTCCCCTCGCCGTCTGTATTCTGATGACCTGGCATACCTCAGCTGTCTGGTATATTGTGCTGACACTTATAGGTTATCAACATCACAGAAAATATTGTGTGTAGGATAAAATTATGTTGTTGCTAAATTAACTGATGGACAATGGTAAATATGGATGCTTTTAAAACCAGTATTTTTTTTTTGTTTAAAGCAATGCTCTTGTAATGTATCATTCTCATGTATTACTATATCTCATAATATTATTCCTATTACAATGCTTGGTTCAGAACTCAAATGTAATGGTTCTTTGCAAATGAATGCTATCATTGAAAATGCCAGAGTTGAATAAGTTCTCATTCAGACGTGGAAAAAGAAAGAACAATTGTGCTTTCAGTTCGTTGTTAATGGAAATTTAAAATGTAAACCATACAAGTGCAGCTAGAAAAATGACTGCACCACTTGAACCAGGGGCTCATGATGTAACAGCAGAGGGTTCAAAATATTTAGGGGGAGAACATAGGATTTAAGTTTAAAATGTCCATTAAGGTGGGCTGGAATTTATGCGTGTTCTGCACTTATTATTTCTTGGATGTTGCACACTAGACTCATGCTAACAGATATCTCTAGCTACGTTACCAGTAATTAAGATGGTAGGGGATTCTATGTTTGGTTGTTTAGCTCCCTGGGTCAGCAGGTTCTTCTCTGCCAATAAGGTTTTAATTTGATCCTATTGTATATTGTATATACCATCAACACCATACTACACGTATGATGTGCTTATTTTTCCAGTTACCCCTAACTACCTAATAAGTCTCACACACTTTAGGAGCCACTTGTATGCCTTTCTCTTGGTACAGTTTTTAGTCTAGGTTTACATAATGCACTTTCTGTATGTTCTGCACCTGTTGTTTCTTAGGAGAGATTACTCACTATGCTCATCCAGACAGATATTTCATGTTAAGTCTCCAGATTTAGCTATTTCACTCTCCAGATCAGCAAGCTCTTCTTCTTATATAATCACTATAGAAGCATGTGTTGCTTGATAAAAAGCCCAATATATATGTAGTTGCATGAGAATTGTTACACATAGATTGTTATTATAGGCTATGTTCAACAGCATGCTTTACCTATGTAGACACAATAACGTTTATATAGGTACAGATGGTACATAGTATTAAGTCTCATACAGGGCCTCTAGTACATAGGTACAGCTTGTGTATAGTAATAAGACTAATACAGTGCCTCCAGTATATAGATATAGTTTGTATATAGTAACAAGTCTTATATGTGCCCACTAGGATATAAGTACAGCTTGTGTATAGCAACAAGTCTAATACAGTGGCCTATATTTAACAAGGTCTGGCGGACCTGATCCGACAGTGCGGATCAGGTCTGCCAGACACGCTGAATATGGTGAGCAATACGCTCTCCGTATTCAGCATTGCACCAGCAGCTCACAAGAGCTGCTGGTGCAACGCCGCCCCCTGCAGACTCGTGGCCAATGGGCTGCCAGCAGGGGGTGTCAATCAACCCGATCGTACTCGATCGGGTTGATTTCCAGCGATGTCTGTCCGCCTCATCAGAGCAGGCGGACAGGTTATGGAGCAGTCCCTCTAGTATATAGGTACAGCATGTGTATATTAACAAGTCGAATACAGTACCCTCTAGCATATAGATACAGCTTGTGTATAGTAACAAGCATAATACAGTGCCTTTAGTATGAAGGGACAGCTTGTGTATAGTAGCAAATCTAGTACAGTACCCTCTAGTATATAAGTACAGCTTGCATGTCGTAACAAGTCTAATATAGGACCTCTAATATACAGGTGCAGCTTATGTATAGTAACAAGTCTAATACAGTGCCTCTAGTATATAGGTATAGCTTGTGTATAGTAACAAGTATAATACTGTGCCCTCTAGTGTATACATAGTGCCTCTAGTATATAGATACAGCTTATGTATAGTAACAAGTCTCATACGATACCTCTAGTAGATAGGTACAGCTTGGGTATGCCTAATTCAAACCATTATCATTAGCCCAATTTATTTTATATATACTGCAGTTACCAGATTTGACCATGCATTGGTTCATACCGAGACTTTTTTGCTAGAAATATGGGTTCATATTTATGTTTTACCAGTGTGATCCTTGTCCCCACTGGGCTAGTTCAACGTTATTAAAATGGTATTTCTTCTTGGTTGCTAGCCTAGAGGTTAATTTCCCAGCTTTCGCATAGTAACTGACCACAGCACTGTTGATATTCAATCTCCATATTAGAGCTCTTTACACTATTAAGTTTAATGGCCCTGTAGTATTTACCTTTCCAGTATCCTAACTGGCTCCGCCCTCCCTTTCCCCCCCATTTCGAGCGGCTCTTGCGCGCTGAATCTCCCCCCCCCCCCCATGCACTCAGGCCTACGTGAGGCCAGACAAAAGCCAACTCCCTACCTCTCACCATTTTTAGTCTATAGATCACCTCTTATCTCGGGGTAGGGATCATTAGTTATATGATATAAAAATCGAGGTTTCATTGTTATATGTTCCAGTCACCCGTGTTTCCTATATATTGTTTTACATTTTAGAAAGCGCCGCCACCTACGTTATCCTTATGTACCCCTAATCTGCTGCCCCTAACACCGCCGAACCCTATATTATATTTATTAACCCCTAATCTGCCCCCCTCAACGTCGCCTCCACCTGCCTACACTTATTAACCCCTAATCTGCCGACCGCAAAGCGCCGCCACCTACGTTATCCTTATGTACCCCTAATCTGCTGCCCCTAACACCGCCGAACCCTATATTATATTTATTAACCCCTAATCTGCCCCCCTCAACGTCGCCTCCACCTGCCTACACTTATTAACCCCTAATCTGCCGAGCGGACCTGAGCGCTACTATAATAAAGTTATTAACCCCTAATCCGCCTCACTAACCCTATCATAAATAGTATTAACCCCTAATCTGCCCTCCCTAACATCGCCAACACCTAACTTCAATTATTAACCCCTAATCTGCCGACCGAATCTCGCCGCTATTCTAATAAATGTATTAACCCCTAAAGCTAATTCTAACCCTAATACTAACACCCCTCTAAGTTAAATATAATTTAAATCTAACGAAATTAATTAACTCTTATTAAATAAATTATTCCTATTTAAAGCTAAATACTTACCTGTAAAATAAATCCTAATATAGCTACAATATAAATTATAATTATATTATAGCTATTTTAGGATTTATATTTATTTTACAGGTAACTTTGTATTTATTTTAACCAGGTACAATAGCTATTAAATAGTTAAGAACTATTTAATAGCTAAAATCGGAACAGCCAATAGAATGCGAGCTCAATCTGATTGGCTGATTGGATCAGCCAATCGGATTGAACTTGATTCTGATTGGCTGATTCCATCAGCCAATCAGAATATTCCTACCTTAATTCCGATTGGCTGATAGAATCCTATCAGCCAATCGGAATTCGAGGGACGCCATCTTGGATGACGTCATTTAAAGGAACCGTCATTCGTCGTTCAGTCGTCGGCCAGGATGGATGTTCCGTGGTGGAGGTCTTCAGGATGCTGCCGCTTCGCTCCGGATGGATGCCGCTTGGATGAAGACTTCAATCGGATGGAAGAACTCTTCTGCCCCGCTTGGATGAAGACTTCAGCCGGATCATGGACCTCTTCAGCCCCCCGCTTGGGCTTGGATCAGGACATCGGAGGAGCTCTTCTGGACCGATCGGTGAACCTGGTATGGTGAAGACAAGGTAGGATGATCTTCAGGGGCTTAGTGTTAGGTTTATTTAAGGGGGGTTTGGGTTAGATTAGGGGTATGTGGGTGGTGGGTTGTAATGTTGGGGGGCTTGGGTATTGTATGTTTTTTTTTACAGGCAAAAGAGCTGTATTTCTTGGGGCATGCCCCGCAAAGGGCCCTGTTCAGGGCTGGTAAGGTAAAAGAGCTTTGAACTTTAGTAATTTAGAATAGGGTAGGGCATTTTTTTATTTTGGGGGGCTTTGTTATTTTATTAGGGGGCTTAGAGTAGGTGTAATTAGTTTAAAATTGTTGTAATATTTTTCTTATGTTTGTAAATATTTTTTTATTTTTTGTAACTTAGTTCTTTTTTATTTTTTGTACTTTAGCTAGTTTATTTAATTGTATTTATTTGTAGCAATTGTATTTAATTAATTTATTGATAGTGTAGTGTTAGGTTAATTGTAGGTAATTGTAGGTAGTTTATTTAATTAATTTATTGATAGTCTAGTGTTAGGTTTATTTGTAAATTAGGTTAGGATTTCTTTTACAGGTAAATTTGTAATTATTTTAACTATTTTAGCTATTAAATAGTTCTTAACTATTTAATAGCTATTGTACCTGGTTAAAATAAATACAAAGTTACCTGTAAAATAAATATAAATCCTAAAATAGCTATAATATAATTATAATTTATATTGTAGCTATATTAGGATTTATTTTACAGGTAAGTATTTAGCTTTAAATAGGAATAATTTATTTAATAAGAGTTAATTAATTTCGTTAGATTTAAATTATATTTAACTTAGGGGGGTGTTAGTATTAGGGTTAGACTTAGCTTTAGGGGTTAATACATTTATTAGAATAGCGGCAAGATTCGGTCGGCAGATTAGGGGTTAATAATTGAAGTTAGGTGTCGGCGATGTTAGGGAGGGCAGATTAGGGGTTAATACTATTTATGATAGGGTTAGTGAGGCGGATTAGGGGTTAATAACTTTATTATAGTAGCGCTCAGGTCCGCTCGGCAGATTAGGGGTTAATAAGTGTAGGCAGGTGGAGGCGACGTTGTGGGGGGCAGATTAGGGGTTAATAAATATAATATAGGGGTCGGCGATGTTAGGGCAGCAGATTAGGGGTACATAGGGATAATGTAAGTAGCGGCGGTTTACGGAGCGGCAGATTAGGGGTTAAAAATAATATGCAGGGGTCAGCGATAGCGGGGGCGGCAGATTAGGGGTTAATAAGTGTAAGGTTAGGGGTGTTTAGACTCGGGGTACATGTTAGAGTGTTAGGTGCAGACGTAGGAAGGGTTACCGCATAGCAAACAATGGGGCTGCGTTAGGAGCTGAACGCGGCTTTTTTGCAGGTGTTTGTTTTTTTTTCAGCTCAAACAGCCCCATTGTTTCCTATGGGGGAATCGTGCACGAGCACGTTTTTGAGGCTGGCCGCGTCCGTAAGCAACTCTGGTATCGAGAGTTGAAGCTGCGTTAAAAATGCTCTACGCTCCTTTTTTGGAGCCTAACGCAGCCTTTATGTGGACTCTCAATACCAGAGTTATTTTTATGGTGCGGCCAGAAAAAAGCCGGCGTTAGTTTTTCGGGTCGTTACCGACAAAACTCCAAATTTAGGCCGTAGTGAGGTGCTCTATCTAATAAAATATGCAAGCTCTTGAAAACTGAAAAGTTAACTGTGTTCAAAGGCAAACTGTGAAACACTTATCTACTGTGTCTACTGCCCTTTCTATAGAAGAATAGTTTATCAGAGTAAAAACAAATATATTGTTTCGCTTATTTGCATTTTCATACTTATTTTACTACTTTACACTGATTTCTTTTCAGTTTTTCTGAAATAACTGAAATGATCTATTTACTCTATGCCCTAAACAAGCTCTAAAAAATATATAAGTGCATACTACAACTATGCAGGAAAGCAATTCCTCATACCCTCTACCTTTGCCTAAAATGCAATTTAGACAAAATCAAACAAGTAGTGTCTGAAATAAAGTATAGGATTAATTGTTCTTGCAAATTGTACACATACTCAAGAAGTTCTTCATAGCTCTCTTTATTAGATGAATAAGGCGTATTATGTCCAAAGTTTCAGGCTGGCCAGCCTGCATTTTACTAGTTGCCTTATGTTAGTTATTCTTGGAATTGATACAAATATTTTCTTTTTGCTTTAAAAATATATTGTAACCACAAACATACATCTTGGCTAGATATACTTTGTCTGCATAGCTAAATGGCTAAACCCTTCTACGCATTAGACTCCACTCTAATAAGTGTTCTAGGTAAAAATGAGGCTGATGGGTTCCATAAGTAAGATAGATCATCAAAAGTTGTTCCATCTTCTTGAGTATGTGTCAGAAGAGAAGATTTGAAGTGGGTGCTATGAAAGCAATCGGCTAGATTTAGAGTTTGGCGGTAGCCGTCAAAACCAGCGTTAGAGGCTCCTAAAGCTGGTTTTTACCACCCGCTGGTATTTGGAGTCAGTCAGGAAAGGGTCTAACGCTCACTTTCAAGCCGCGACTTTTCCATACCGCAGATCCCCTTACGTCAATTGCGTATCCTATCTTTTCAATGGGATGTTTCTAACGCCGGTATTTAGAGTCGTGGCTGAAGTGAGCGTTAGAAATCTAACAACAAAACTCCAGCCGCAGAAAAAAGTCAGGAGTTAAGAGCTTTCTGGGCTAACGCCGGTTCATAAAGCTCTTAACTACTGTGCTCTAAAGTACACTAACACCCATAAACTACCTATGTACCCCTAAACCGAGGCCCCCCCACATCGCCGCCACTCGATTAAATTTTTTTAACCCCTAATCTGCCGACCGCACACCGCCGCCAGCTACGTTATACTTATGTACCCCTAATCTGCTGCCCCTAACACCGCCGACCCCTATATTATATTTATTAACCCCTAATATGCCCCCTCAAAGTCGCCGAAACCTACCTACACTTATTAACCCCTAATCTGCCGACCTGACCTCGCTGCTACTATAATAAATGTATTAACCCCTAAAGCTA
Source organism: Bombina bombina (assembly GCF_027579735.1). Taxonomy (NCBI): domain Eukaryota; kingdom Metazoa; phylum Chordata; class Amphibia; order Anura; family Bombinatoridae; genus Bombina; species Bombina bombina. The sequence continues at coordinate 901,767,783 of NC_069503.1, forward strand.
AGTCTAACCATAACCCTAACACCCCCCTAAGTTAAATATAATTTAAATCTAACAAATAAATTAACTCTTATTAAATAAATTATTCCTATTTAAAGCTAAATACTTACCTGTAAAATAAACCCTAATATAGCTACAATATAAATTATAATTATATTGTAGCTATTTTAGGATTAATATTTATTTTACAGGCAACTTTGCAATTATTTTAACCAGGTACAATAGCTATTAAATAGTTAATAACTATTTAATAGCTACCTAGTTAAAATAATTACAAAATTACCTGTAAAATAAATCCTAACCTAAGTTACAATTAAACCTAACACTACACTAGCAATAAATTAATTAAATAAAATACCTACAATTATCTACAATTAAACCTAACACTACACTATCAATAAATTAATTAAATACAATACCTACAAATAAATACAATTAAATAAACTAACTAAAGTACAAAAAATAAAAAAGAACTAAATTACAAAAAATAAAAAAAATATTTACAAACATTAGAAAAATATTACAACAATTTTAAACTAATTACACCTACTCTAAGCCCCCTAATAAAATAACAAAGCCCCCCAAAATAAAAAAATGCCCTACCCTATTCTAAAATTAAAATAGAAAAGCTCTTTTACCTTACCAGCCCTTAAAAGGGCCCTTTGCGGGGCATGCCCCAAAGAATTCAGCTCTTTTGCCTGGAAAAAAAACATACAATACCCCCCCCAACATTACAACCCACCACCCACATACCCCTAATCTAACCCAAACCCCCCTTAAATAAACCTAACACTAAGCCCCTGAAGATCTTCCTACCTTATCTTCACCTTGCCGGGTATCAGCGATCCGTCCAGGCTCTGATGTCTTGATCCAAGCCCAAGCGGGGGTCTGAAGACATCCATCCTCCGGCTGAAGTCTTGATCCAAGTGGGCAGAAGAGGACATCCGGACCGGCAAACATCTTCATCCAGGAGGCATCTTCTATGTTCTTCCATCCGATGACGACCGGCTCCATCTTGAAGACCTCCAGCGCGGATCCATCCTCTTCTTCCGACGACTAGACGATGAATGAAGGTTCCTTTAAGGGACGTCATCCAAGATGGCGTCCCTCGAATTCCGATTGGCTGATAGGATTCTATCAGCCAATCGGAATTAAGGTAGGAAAATTCTGATTGGCTGATGGAATCAGCCAATCAGAATCAAGTTCAATCCGATTGGCTGATCCGATCAGCCAATCAGATTGAGCTTGCATTCTATTGGCTGATCGGAACAGCCAATAGAATGCGAGCTCAATCTGATTGGCTGATTGGATCAGCCAATCGGATTGAACTTGAATCTGATTGGCTGATTCCATCAGCCAATCAGAATTTTCCTACCTTAATTCCGATTGGCTGATAGAATCCTATCAGCCAATCGGAATTCGAGGGACACCATCTTGGATGACGTCCCTTAAAGGAACCATCATTCGTCGGGAAGTCGTCGGGGAAGATGGATGTTCCGCGTCGGCGGGATGAACTATATGGATCCGGAAGAAAGAAGATTGAAGATGCCACTTGATAGAAGACTTCAGTCGGATCATGGACCTCTTCAGCTCCCGCTTGGATGAAGACTTCAGCCGGATCATGGACATCTTCAGCACCCCGCTTGGGCTTGGATCAAGACATCGGAGGCTCTTCTGGATCGATCGGTGAACCCGGCGTGGTGAAGACAAGGTAGGGAGATCTTCAGGGGCTTAGTTTTAGGTTTATTTAAGGGGGGTTTGGGTTAGATTAGGGGTATGTGGGTGGTGGGTTGTAATGTTGGGGGGGGTATTGTATGGGTTTTTTTTACAGGCAAAAGAGCTGAATTCTTTGGGGCATGCCCCGCAAAGGGCCCTTTTCAGGGCTGGTAAGGTAAAAGAGCTATTCTATTTTAATTTTAGAATAGGGTAGGGCATTTTTTTATTTTGGTGGTCTTTGTTATTTTATTAGGGGGCTTAGAGTAGGTGTAATTAGTTTAAAATTGTTGTAATATTTTTCTAATGTTTGTAAATATTTTTTTATTTTTTGTAACTTAGTTCTTTTTTATTTTTTGTACTTTAGTTAGTTTATTTCATTGTATTTATTTGTTGGTATTGTATTTAATTAATTTATTGATAGTGTAGTGTTAGGTTTAATTGTAGATAATTGTAGGTAGTTTATTTAATTTATTTATTGATAGTGTAGTGTTAGGTTTAATTGTAACTTAGGTTAGGATTTATTTTACAGGTAATTTTGTAATTATTTTAACTAGGTAGTTATTAAATAGTTATTAACTATTTAATAGCTATTGTACCTAGTTAAAATAATTACAAAGTTGCCTGTAAAATAAATATTAATCCTAAAATAGCTACAATATAATTATAATTTATATTGTAGCTATATTAGGATTTATTTTACAGATAAGTATTTAGCTTTAAATAGGAATAATTTATTTAATAAGAGTCAATTTATTTCGTTAGATTTAAATTAGATTTAACTTAGGGGGGTGTTAGTGTTAGGGTTAGACTTAGCTTTAGGGGTTAATACATTTATTATAGTAGCGGTGAGGTCCGGTCGGCAGATTAGGGGTTAATTATTGTAGGTAGGTGGAGGCGACGTTGGGGGCGGCAGATTAGGGTTTAATAAATATAATATAGGGGTCGGCGGTGTTAGGGGCAGCAGATTAGGGGTACATAAGGATAACGTAGGTTGCGGCGGTGTACAGAGCGGCAGATTAGGGGTTAATAATAATATGCAGGGGTCAGCGATAGCGGGGGCGGCAGATTAGGGGTTAATAAGTGTAAGGTTAGGGGTGTTTAGACTCAGGGTACATGTTAGAGTGCTAGGTGCAGACTTAGGAAGTGTTTCCCCATAGGAAACAATGGGGCTGCGTTAGGAGCTGAACGCTGCTTTTTTGCAGGTGTTAGGTTTTTTTTCAGCTCAAACAGCCCCATTGTTTCCTATGGGGATATCGTGCACGAGCACGTTTTTGAAGCTGGCCGCGTCCGTAAGCACCGCTGGTATCGAGAGTTGCAGTGGCAGTAAATTATGCTCTACGCTCCCTTTTTGGAGCCTAACGCAGCCCTTCTGTGAACTCTAAATACCAGCGGTATTTAAAAGGTGCGGCCAAAAAAAAGCCAGCGTTAGCAACGCGGGTCGTTACCGACAAAACTCTAAATCTAGCCGTATGAAAGTTAAGGTAGTGGTCTATTAGTGGTCTAGAGAAGATATTAGTGATTATTTGTCTGTCTAATATCTATCGGCTAGATTACAGGTTTTGCGTTATGAGGGGTGCGGTGCTAACTTGCACGTTATTGTCAGTGCTCACTTACCTACAGCGCTGGTATTACAGGTTTTCCTAAACCCGGCGTTAAAAGACAAGAAGTGAGCGTAGAGCAAAATTGTGCTCCATATCGCACTCCAATACCAGCGCTGCTTAAGTCAGCGGTGAGCTGGTTGTACGTGCTCGTGCACGATTTCCCCATACACATCAATGGGGGGAACCGGCTGAAAAAAAAGCCTAACACCTGCAATAAAGCAGCGTAAAGCTCCGTAACGCAGCCCCATTGATTCCTATGGGGAAACTAAATTTATGTTTACACCTAACACCCTAACATGAACCCGAGTCTAATGACCCCTAATCTTACACTTATTGACCCCTAATCTGCCGTCCTGACATTGCCGACACCTACATTATACTTATTAACCCCTAATCTGCTGCTCCCAACATCGCCGACACCTACATTATATTTATTAAGCCCTAATCTGCTGCCCCCAACATCTCCGACACCTACATTATATTTATTAACCCCTAATCTCCCGCCCCCAATGTCGCCACAACCTACCTACATTTATTAACCCCTAATCTGCCGCCCCAACTTTGCCACCACTGTAATAAACATATTAACCCCTAAACTGCCACACTCCCGCCTCGCCAACACTAGTTAAATATTATTAACTCCTAATCTGCCGCCCCTAACATCGCCACCACCTATCTACATTTATTAACCCCTAATCTGCCGCCCCCAACGTCGCCGCCACTATACTAAAGTTATTAACCCCTAAACCTAACCCTAACCCCCTAACTTAAATATAATTAAAATAAATCTAAAGAAAACCTACTATTAATAACTAAATAATTCCTATTTAAAACTAAATACTTACCTGTAAAATAAACCCTAAACTAGCTACATTATAACTAATAGTTACATTGTATCTATCTAATGGTTTATTTTTATTTTTCCGGCAAGTTTGCATTTATTTAAACTAGGTAGAATAGTTACTAAATAGTTATTAACTATTTACTAACTACCTAGCTAAAATAAATACAAATTTACCTGTAAAATAAAACCTAACCTGTCTTACACTAACACCTAACCTTACACTATAATTAAATAAATTACCTAAATTAAATACAATTAACTAAATTAAATAGAAATACCTAAATTACAAAAAAAACACTAAATTACACAAAATAAAAAACAAATTACAAGATATTTAAACTAATTACACATAATCTAATAGCCCTGTCAAAATAAAAAAAAGCCCCCCCAAAATAAAAAATAAAAAACCTAGCCTAAACTAAACTACCAATTGCCCTTAAAAGGGCCTTTTGCGGGGCATTATCCCAAAGAAATCAGCTCTTTTACCTATAAAAAAATACAAACAACCCCCCAACAGTAAAACCCACCACCCACACAACCAACCCCCCACAAAAAAAAAAACTAATAAAAACCTAAGCTCCCCATTGCCCTGAAAAGGGCATTTGAAAAAAAATGAAAAGGGCATTTGGATGGGCATTGCCCTTAAAAGGGTATTTAGCTCTATTGCTGCCCAAACCCTAATCTAAAACTATAACAATAAACCCTTAAAAAACCTAACACTAACCCCTGAAGATCTACTTACAGTTTTGAAGAGCCGACATCTATCCTCAACGAAGCCGGAAGAAGTCCTTAACGAAGCGGCAAGAAGTCCTCAACGAAGCCGGGAGAAGTCTTCATCCAAGCTGGGAGAAGTGGTCCTCCAGACGGGCAGAAGTCTTCATCCAGACGGCATCTTCTATCTTCATCCATCCGGCGTGGAGCAGGTCCATCTTCTAAACATCCAGAGCGGAGCATGCTCTTCTGCTGACGATTACCCAACGAATGAAGGTTCCTTTAAGTGACGTCATCCAAGATGGCATCCCTTAGATTCCGATTTGCTGATAGAATTCTATCAGCAAATCGGAATTAGGTTTGAAAAAATCCTATTGGCTGATGCAATCAGCCAATACGATTGAAGTTCAATCCTATTGGCTGATCCAATCAGCCAATAGGATTGAGTTCGCATTCTATTTGCTGATTAGAACAGCCAATAGAATGCGAGCTCAATCATATTGGCTGATTGGATCAGCCAATAGGATTGAAGTTCAATCCTATTGGCTGATTGCATCAGCCAATAAGATTTTTTAACCTTAATTCCGATTGGCTGATAGAATTCTATCAGCCAATCTGAATCCAAGGGACGCCATCTTGGATGATGTCACTTAAAGGGTAGTCGTCGGAAGAAGAGGATGCTCCGCGCCAGATGTCTTGAAGATGGACCGCTCCGCGCCGGATGGATGAAGATAGAAGATTCTCTCGGCTTCGTTGAGGACTTCTTGCCACTTTGTTGAGGACTTCTCCCGGCTTCGTTGAGGATGGATTTTGGCTCTTCAAAACTGTAAGTGGATCTTTAGGGGTTAGTGTTAGGTTTTTTTAAGGGTTTATTGGGTGGGTTTTAGTTTAAAATTAGGGTTTGGGCAGCAATAGAGCTAAATGCCCATTTAAGGGCAATGCCCATCCAAATGCCCTTTTCAGGGCAATGGGGGGCTTAGGTTTTTTTAGTTAGTTTTTTTTGGGGGGGTTGGTTGTGTGGGTGGTGGGTTTTACTCTTGGGGGGGTGTTTGTATTTTTTTTTTACAGGTAGAAGAGCTTATTTCTTTGGGGCAATGCCCCTCAAAAGGCCCTTTTAAGGGCTATTGGTAGTTTAGTTTAGGCTAGGGGTTTGTTTGTTTTTTTGGGGGGGTTTATTTTGATAGGGCTATTAGATTATGTGTAAATAGTTTAAAATATCTTGTTAGTGTACGACAGGTTATGTTTTATTTTACAGGTACATTCATATTTATTTTAGCTAGGTAGTTAGTAAATAGTTAATAACTATTTAGTAACTATTCTACCTAGTTAAAATAAATACAAACTTGCCTGTAAAATAAAATTAAACCCTTAGATAGATACAATGTAACTATTAGTTATATTGTAGCTAGCTTAGGGTTTATTTTACAGGTAAGTATTTAGTTTTAAATAGGAATTATTTAGTTATTAATAGTAGGTTTTCTTTAGATTTATTTTAATTATATTTAAGTTAGGGGGGTTAGGGTTAGACTTAGGTTTAGGGGTTAATAACTTTAGTATAGTGGCGGCGACATTGGGGGCGGCAGATTAGGGTTAATCATTTTATTTTAGTGTTTGCGATGCTGGAGGGCCTCGGTTTTGGGGGCGGCAGATTAGGGGTTAATAAATGTAGATAGGTGGCGGCGATGTTAGGGGCTAATAATATTTAACTAGTGTTTGTGAGGTGGGAGTGTGGCGGTTTAGGGGTTAATATGTTTATTCTAGTGGCGGCGATATCGGGAGCAGCAGATTAGGGGTTAATAATTTTATTTTAGTGTTTGCGATGCTGGAGGGCCTCGTTTAAGGGTTAATAGGTAGTTTATGGGTGTTAGTGTACTTTTTAACACTTATGAGTTTTATGCTACAGCTTTGTAGTGTAAAACTCATAACTACTGACTTTAGAATGCGTTACGAATCTTGCGGGATAGGCTGTACCGCTTACTTTTTGGCCTCAAAAAAAAAAAAAAGCTTGTAATACAGGCGCAATGGAAGTGCCATTAAAAAAAGACTTTACACAAACTGCTTAAGTTAATTTGCGGTACGGCCAAAAAAGTGTGCCGGACAGCTGTACCTACAAGACTCGGTAGTAAAAAAGCAGCGTTATGAGCCTTAACGCTGATTTTTTACTCATAACTCAAAAATCGTAATCTAGCCGTATATGTTTTTTAGAACATATAGATATATTCAATATATAAAGGCGAATGAAGTAGTGTGGTTTAAAGATTCTTAGTTCATGTATACAGATAAATAAAATGCAAATGTGAAAATCCTTATTTCATGTGTACAGATATATTGAATGCAAATCAATTAATTGCTTATGTGATCACACTCTACTAAGAGATATAACAAATATGATCTATACAAATGTATTTTATTTTGTTTAAAATATATTAGACAATTCCGCTGTGCAGATTTCAAATATTACCAACAGTAAAAGATCTCAAATGAAATAGGGACGTCTCCCTAAATGTTACATTTATATCACTAAAAAAACAATCTTAATATATATAGGTACCTTAAAAATAAAAATAAAAAACAATCGATGTCCGTTGTAGGACAACTCACTTTGATGTAGGGCGTTTATGCAGTCTTTTTATGAGCTCCTTGTGAGTGAAACAATACCCGTTTTTAGCAGAGTAGTTACTCTGTTTGTTGTAAACGTGTGGCGTGCAGTCTCTTAGTGGTTTCTTGTTTGCTGATGCATGAATGACTGTCGGGTGTTCTTATTGGTTATATGTCACTCAGAATGTGCCGGTAACTGTGATGCTTTGTGTCCATGTTAGATAGTTACAATTATCCCTCCAATAAGGTCAGGATTAAAGTGGTTGCGTGTTATACACGTTTTTAAAGGCTCCATAAAGTTTAATTACCTGTCTCCACTGTGCGTGCGTGTCCGCACACCTAGAAGTTACACAGGTGTATACAATCCAAACTGTCTTTATTTCTAATCACTCTTGAGTTTTAATGCTTGTCAGCACGAATAGTCCAGGTGATGCAGAAGTGCAAAAAGTGCAAAGTTGTGCAAATAAGTGAAATCTAAAGAGAGATTGTTTGCCTCTTTCCAGGAGACTCCTTCCTTTGTTAAGGTGGAATCTATTTTAGAAATTGGTGAATCACTAATTTCTAAAATAGATTCCACCTTAACAAAGGAATTGGTGTGTAAAAGGAAAATTTGCCCAATTAGATTCAAGTATGATTGGACCAATGAGTGACTACTATAACCTATAAAAGAGCAAGAAGCAGTATTTGGAGTATCTTAATAAAGCCCATTGAGGGTTAAACGTGTAATAAAATACTCCTGGAAAGAGGCAAACAACCTCTAATTAGATTGCACTTATTTGCACCTACTTTGCACAACTTTGCACTTTTTGCACTTCTGCATCACCTTGACTATTCCTGAGCGGAGCATCCTCTTCATACAGTCGCCGCAGTACTCTGAATCTTCAATGCAAGGGAGTATTTTCAAAATGGTGTCCCTTGCATTCCTATTGGCTGCAATGGCTGACTTAATTTTTGAAATTCAAATCAGCCAATAAGATGAAAGCTTCTGAAATCCTATTGGCTGTTCAAGTCAGCCAATAGGATAAGAGCTACTGAATTACAAAAATCAAATCAGCCAATAGGAATGCAAGGGACACCATTTTGAAAAGGCTCCCTTGCATTGAAGATTCAGTGTACGGCGGCAACTGTATGAAGAGGATGCTCCGCGCCTTATGTCTTGAAGGAAGGACCCGCTCCATTCCGCTGGTTGAAGATAGAAGACACTGCCGGGATGAAGATAGAAGACGCCGCCGGGATGAAGATAGAAGACGCCGCCGGGATGAAGATAGAAGATGCCGCCTGGATGAAGATAGAAGACGCTGCCTGGATGAATGAAGTCCTCGCCGCATGGATGAAAACTTCGCCGCATGGATGTCCGGACTTTAAAAGCTGTAAGTGGATCGTCAGGGGTTAGTGTTAGGTTTTTTTTAACTGTTTTTGTGTGTTTTTTTTTTTTTTAGATTAGGGTTTGGGCTTTCTTAAAAGAGCTAAATGCCCTTTTCAGGGCAATGCAAAAGAGCTAAATGCCCTTTTAAGGGCAATGCCCATACAAATGCCATTTTCAGGGCAATGGGTATCTTAGGTTTTTGTTAGAGTTAGGTTTTTTATTTGGGGGGGTTGGTTGGGTGGTGGGTTTTACTGTTGGGGGTTCTTTCTATTTTTTTTAAGGGAAAAGAGCTGATTTCTTGGGCAATGCCCTACAAAAGGCCCTTTTAAGGGCTATTTGTAGTTTATTGTAGGCTGGGTTTTGTTTTTTTGGGGGGGGGCTCTTTTATTTTTAAAGGGCTGTTAGATTAGGTGCAATTGTTTTTATTTTGGATAATTCTGTTTGTTATTTTTCGTAATTTAGTGTTTGTTATTTTTTGTAATTTAGTATCTTTTATTTTTTGTAATTTTAGAATTAATTTTTTTAGTAGTGTTAGGTTTTTTTTTAATGTGTAATTTAGTTTAATTATTTGTAGTTATTTTAATTTTTAATCTAATAGTTGTTAGGTTAATTGTTAGTTAAACTTAGTTTTTTTAATTTCACAGGTAAGTTTTTATTTATTTTAAGATAGGGATATTGTAATTTTAAATTTAAAGTTAGGGGATTGTTAGGTTTAGGGGTTAATAGTTTAATTAATTTTTTTGCGTTGTGGAGGGTTGGAGGTTTAGGGGTTAATAGGTTTATTTAGTGGCGGTGATGTGGGAGGCCAGAGGTTTAGGGGTTAATAACTTTAAGTGGCGGCGATGTCGGGGAGCAGCGGAATAGGAGTTAATATCTTTATTATAGTGTCAGCAATGTTGGGGTGCGGGGGAATAGGGGTTAATAACGTTATTATAGTGGCAGCAATAACGGGAGCAGCAGATTAGGGGTTAATTAATTTATTTCAGTGTCAGAGATGTCGGGGGCAGCAGATTAGGGGTTAATAATTTAATTTAGGTGTCAGCGATGTCGGGGGCAGCAGATTAGAGGTGTTTAGACTTGGGGTTTATGTTAGGGTGTTAGGTTTAAACTTAACTTTTTTCCCCCATAGACATAATGGGGTTGCATTACGGCAAACGCCATTCCGCGCTTCAGGTGTTAGTTTTTTTTCTAACATTCTCTCCCCATTGATGTCTATGGGGAAATCGTGCACAAGCACGTATTCTCAGCCCTTGGATTTTGTGCGGTATGGAGCTCATTGCCACCATATCGCACACACAAGGCGGCTTTTCAAAAACCTGTAATGGCAGCGATATGGAGGGTGAAATAATGCAACTTTTGTTGCGTTCGTTTGCACCCTCTATAGCGCAAAACTTGTAATCTAGGTGTAATACTTTAAACTGATTACCTGGACACACAGTATCATAGTTCACACATTCTGAGTGACGTATAATCAATAAGAACACCCGACGGCTGCAGGTGGCGAAAGGTGGCGAAATTTAATCTCCGTGGTCTAGTCCGACCAGGGAGTTCGACAGCTCCTGCCCGCGCGTGTTTGGATGTGCGCGGGCATGGGGTGGGATTGCACACGAGCCCAAAATAGCGCTTGTGTTTAATGGTAAATTCCTCCGGGGAAAATCGACCCGCCAGAGGTGAGCTGCGGCGGACAGGGGAGCGTACATGTGCCCCTGTCTGCCTCAGCTTGATAAATCTAGCCCTAAGAGGCTGCACGCCACACGTTTACAACAAACAGAGTAACTACTCTGCTAAAAACGGGTATTGTTTCACTCAAAAGGAGCTCATAAAAAGACTGCATAAACGCCCTACATCACAGTGAGTTGTCCTACAATGGATATCGATTGTTTTTTATTTATTAAGGTACCTATATATTAAGATTATTTTTTTAGTGATATAAATGTAACATTTAGGGAGACCTCCCTATTCCATTTGAGATCTTTTACTGTTGGTAATATTTGAAATCTGCACAGCGGTATTGTCTAACATATTTTAAACAAAATAAAATACATTTGTATAGATCATATTTGTTATATCTATAAGTAGATTGTGATCACATAAACAATATTAATTGATTTGCATTCACTGGGGCATATGTATCAAGCTCCAAATGGAGCTTGATGCCCCGTGTTTCTGGCAAGCCTGCAGACTCACCAGAAACAGCAGTTATGAAGCAGCTGCTCCATAACCTGTCCGCCTGCTCTGAGCAGGCGGACACACATCGCCGGAAATCAACCCGATGGAGTACGATCGGATTGATTAACACCCGCCTGCTGGCGGCCAATTGGCCGCGAGTCTGCAGGGGGCGGCGTTGCACCAGCAGCTCTTGTGAGCTGCTGGTGCAATCCTGAATACGGCGAGCGTATTGCTCGCCGTATTCAGCGAGGTCTGGTGGACCTGATCCGCAGTGTCGGATCAGGTCCGCCAGACCTTGATAAATATGGGCCAATATATCTGTACACATGAACTAAGAATCTTTAAACCACATTACTTTATTCGCCTATATACAGTATATTGAATATATCTATATGTTCTATAAAACATACAGATATTGGACTTAGACTCTTGGGACAAATAATCACTAATATCTTCTCTAGACCATTAATAGAACACTACCTTAGCTTTCTTAGCACCCGTTCAAATCTTCTCTTCTGACACATACTATTTCATCACTTGGGAGGAGTGTGATTGTTGAGAACGTGGCTTAGGTATAATTAATAGCGCCAGGGCCGTGTTTAATATTGACTGGACCCTGGGCAAATCGACGGCTCTTCCAGAATTAAGGTTCCTTTAAGGGACGTCATCCAAGATGGCGTCCCTTGAATTCCGATTGGCTGATAGAATTCTATCAGCCAATCGTAATTAAAGTTGAAAAAATCCTATTGACTGAAGCAATCATCCAATAGGATTGAGTTAATAACTATTTACTACAACATAACTACCAATGCTTTCCAAAAGTCCTTTTTCAATGGGCCGGTATTACGAGTCTGCCTGGGAGGGCAAAAAGTGAGCGGTACAGCCTATACCATCAAGATCCATACCGCAAACTGAAAGTCAGTAGTTATGAGTTTTGCGCTACAAAGCTATAACTTAAAACTCAGTACACTAACACCCATAAACTACCTATTAACCCCTAAACCGAGGCCCTCCCACATCGCAAACACGAAAATAAAATGATTAACCCCTAATCTGCCGCTACCGACATCGCTGCCACTATAATAAACATATTAACCCCTAAACCGCCGTACTCCCGCATCGCAAACACTAGTTAATTATTATTAACCCCTAATCTGCTATCCCTAACATCGCCACAACCTACATTACTATTATTAACCCCTAATCTGCTGCCCCCAAAATCGCTGCCACTATACTAAAGTTAATAACCCCTAAACCAAACCCTAACACCCACTAACTTTAATGTGATTAAAATAAATCTAAAAAAAAAAATACTATCATCAACTAAATAATTCCTATTTAAAACTAAATACTTACCTGTAAAATAAACCCTAAGCTAGATACAATATAACTAATAGTTACATTGTAGCTATATTAGGTTTAGTTTTTATTTCACAGGCAAGTTTGTATTTATTTTAACTAGGTAGATTAGTTAGTAAATAGTTATTAACTATTTACTAGCTACCTAGTTAAAATAAATACAAATTTATCTGTAAAATAAAACCTAACCTGTCTTACACTAACACCTAACCTTACACTACAATTAAATCAATTACATTAATTAAATACAATTAACTAAATTACACAAAATAAAAAACACTAAGTTACAAAAAATAATAAACACTAAACTACACAAAATAAAAAAGAAATGATCAAATATTTAAACTAATTACACCTAATCTAATAGCCCTATAAAAATAAAAAAGCCCTTAGCCTACAATAAACTGCCAATGGCCCTTAAAAGGGCATTGCCCCAAAGAAATCAGCTCTTTTACCTGTAAATAAAAATACAAATACCCCCCAACAGTAAAGCCCACCTCCCACACAACCAACCCTCCAAATAAAAACCTATCTAAAAATCCTAAGCTCCCGATTCCCCTGAAAAGGGAATTTGTATGGGCATTGCCCTTAAAAGCTCATTTAGCTATTTTTCGGTGCCCAAACCCTAAACCCCCCCCAATAAACCCAACACTAACCCCCGAAGATCCATTTACAGTTTTTGAAGACCCGACATCCATCCTCAACGAAGCGGCAGAAGTCCTCAGCGAAGCCGGCAGAAGTCTTCATCCAAGCGGGACGAAGTCTTCATCCAAGCCGGCAGAAGTCTTCATCCAGACGGCATCTTCTATCTTCATCCATCCCGCGCGGAGCGGCTCCATCTTCAAGACATCCGGCGCGGAGCATCCTCTTCAATCGACGGCTCTTCCAGAATTAAGGTTCCTTTAAGGGACGTCATCCAAGATGGCATCCCTTGAATTCTGATTGGCTGATAGAATTCTATCAGCCAATCGGAATTAAAGGTGAAAAAATCCTATTGGCTGAAACAATCAGCCAATAAGATTGAGCTTCAATCATATTGGCTGATCCAGTCAGCCAATAGGATTGAGCTTACATTCTATTGGCTGCTCCAATTAACCAATAGAATGCAAGCTCAATCCTATTGACTGATTGGATCAGCCAATAGGATTGAAGCTCAATCCTATTGGCTGATTGCATCAGCCAATAGGATTTTTTCACTTTTAATTCTGATGGGCTGATAGAATTCTATCAGCAAATCGGAATTTAAGGGACGCCATCTTAGATGACATCCCTTAAAGGAACCTTCATTCTGGAAGAGCCGTTGATTGAAGAGGATGCTCTGGATGTCTTGAAGATGGAGCCGCTCCGAGCCGGATGGATGAAGATAGAAGATTCCGTCTGGATGAAGACTTCTGCCCGGTTGGATGAAGACTTCTGTTTTTATTTGGGGGGTTGGTTGTGTGGGTGGTGGGTTTTACTGTTGGGGAGATTAGTTTTTTTTAGATTAGGTTAATAACTATTTACTACCTATTCTACCTACTTAAAATAAATACAAACTTGCCTGTGAAATAAAAATAAAACCTATGATAGCTACAATGTAACTATTAGTTATATTGTAGCTAGCTTAGGGTTTATTTTATAGGTAAGTATTTAGTTTTAAATAGGAATTATTTAGTTAATGATAGTAATTTTTATTTAGATTTATTTTAATTATATTAAAGTTAGTGGGTGTTAGGGTTAGGGTTAGACTTAGGGTTAGGTTTAAGGGTTAATACCTTTAGTATAGTGGTGGCGATGTCGTGGGTGGCAGATTAGGGGTTAATAAGTATAATGTAGGTGGCGGCGACATTGGGGGTGGCAGTTTAGGGATTAATAACTGTATGTAGGTTGTGGCGACATTGGGGGCGGCAGTTTAGGGGTTAATAACTGTATGTATGTGGTGGCAACATTGGGGTGGCAGTTTAGGGGTTAATAACTGTAATGTAGGTGGCTGCGACATTGGGGGCGGCAGATTAGGGGTTAATAAATGTAGGTAGTTAGCGACGATGTCGGGGGCAGCAGATTAGGGGTTAATAAATGTAATCTAGGTGTCGGCGACATTGGGGGCGGCAGATTAGGGGTGTTTAGACTCTCGGTTTATGTTAGGCAGTGACGTGCAGTCATAGGAGGCAGGTGAGGCAGCACCTCCCCTGTCCTATGAGTGCAATTACAGTTTTTGATTTTTTTTAATAATGTTTAAAAAAAAAAATTTTTTTTAATTTTGTATTAATTTTTTTTTGTTAAGGTAACCCCCCCGAATCGCCCCGCCCGCACCACCGCCGCCGCCACGACAAAACACCAGTTTAGTTTGCATTGCATTGCATTGCAGTGTTGCAGAATACTAGAGAGGCTATGTTTGTACTCAGCCTCTGCAGGAGCAGCCTCAGCCAATCAGCGCCCGCTATCCATAGGGTGGGAAAGAGCCGACAGCGTACAGAGAGGCACAGAGTGAGACCGTTGTGTGACGTGTGGGTGAGGCGGTGGGGATGAGTCGGACACGCTACAGTCACACTGTGAATGGGCTGAGGACTCAGTCTGGAGGAGGAGTAAAGGGGTGGGAGGAGTTGCAGCTCCAGGCTCACAGTAACTACTAGGAAGGAAGCCAGAGCAGCTAGGGACCGTCCAAGTAGCCACAATTAAGCAGAGGGCTCTGCAAGATGTCATCCTGAGTTTGTACTTGAGGCTGATGACACATAAGTTGAGGTCGGATGGAAGCGCTGCAACACATGACATCAAAGGAATACCAGATATAACAGAAGTCCACATCTAGGACCCACTTGCCATAGAGTTTATTTAGCATGGCAGGGGGCTTCCATCTTCCATTAGCCGACCAAAGAGGGGATTTTTCCTAATAAGAAGAGACCATCTCCTCTGCCCTGCTCTCAAGCTCCCCTTGACCTCATCCATCTATCCTAATTCATTGCTTCATTCCTGTTTACTTCCAGCTGATCATCCCTCTCACACTGCTCCATCCTTCAATTTCAGTAGTCTTAGCTCTTCTATTTCTCATTATTCGTAGATTTCAGCTTGTTCTATGACTCTAGCTGCGTCCCTGCAAATCCCCTGTCTGTTGTCACTGTCTGTTAATAGAATGTTATTTGATTTCTGCTTCTTCTTTTTGTCACCTTTCTGTGACTTGCTTGTGGGTCTGACCCTGTCCATGTGTCTTTGTGTCCCTGTGACTCTCTGTGACTCTCTCTCTCTCTCTCAAAAACAATGCACTACTGATCTCTCTTTATTTAAATGTATATTGCAGAACACATGGCATGTGCTCTGCAATATGCACATTTAAATAAAGAGAGATCAGGAGTGCATGTGTTTTTCTGCAATACATTTTAATAAAGAGAGATCAGGAGTGCATGTGTTCTGCAATATACATTTTAATAAAGAGAGATCAGGAGTGCATGTGTTCTGCAATATACATTTTAATAAAGAGAGATCAGGAGTGCATGTGTTCTGCAATATACATTTAAATAAAGAGAGATCAGGAGTGCATGTGTTCTGCAATATACATTTTAATAAAGAGAGATCAGGAGTGCATGTGTTCTGCAACATACATTTTAATAAAGAGAGATCAGGAGTGCATGTGTTCTGCAATATACATTTAGATAAAGAGGAGTGCATGTGTTCTGCAATATACATTTAGATAAAGAGAGATCAGGAGTGCATGTGTCACATGCACGTTGCACTCCTTATCTCTCTTTATCTAAATGTGTATTGCAGAACACATGCATGCACTCCTGGTCTCTTTTTATTTAAATGTATATTGCAGAACACATGCACTCCTGATCTCTCTTTATTTAAATGTATATTGCAGAACACATGCACTCCTGATTTCTCTTTATTTAAATGTATATTGTAGAACATATGCACTCCTGATCTCTCTTTATTTAAATGTATATTGCAGAACACATGCACTCCTGATCTATCTTTATTTAAATGTATATTGCACTTGCAGAACACATGTACTCCTGATCTCTCTTTATTTAAATGTATATTGCAGAACATATGCACTCCTGACCTCTCTTTATCTAAATATATATTGCAGAACAGAACACATGTGCTCCTGTTCTCTCTTTATACAAAAGTATATTGCAGAACACATGCACTCCTGATCTCTCTTTATTTAAATGTATATTGCAGAACACATGCACTCCTGATCTCTCTTTATTGAAATGTATATTGCAGAACACATGCACTCCTGATCTCTCTTTATTTAAATGTATATTGCAGAACACATGCACTCCTGATCTCTATTTATTTAAATGTATATTGCAGAACACATGCACTCCTGATCTCTCTTTATCTAAATATATATTGCAGAACAGAACACATGTGCTCCTGATCTCTCTTTATACAAAAGTATATTGCAGAACACATGCACTCCTGATCTCTCTTTATACAAATGTAAATTGCAGAACACATACACTCCTGATCTCTCTTTACTAAAATGTATATTGCAAAACACATGCACTCCTGATCTCTCTTTAGCTAAATGTATATTGCAGAACACATGCACTCCTGGACTCTCTTCATACAAATGTAAAACACAAAATCCTCAAGTACCCCCAACAGGCAAGGTTTTCATTATAGCTGAACCAGTGCACAGGTAAAATAATCAGCTGATCAGTAACACCCTGGTTACTAACCTGCTCTCACGCATCAGCTGATTATTTAATCTATGCACTGGTTCAGCTATAATTAAAACCTGCCCTGTTGGGGGTACTTGTGGGCTGCGGTATATGTGTTTCTCCGGTGTATCATATCTAGTGCCTCACCAGCCTCTGACCTCACCGCACGTCACTGATTTTAGGGTGTTATGTGTAGACATGTACGATTCAATTCGGTCCAAATCGAAATTCGGCCAAATTTGTCAAATTCGGAGATTCAGATCGATTCGAATTTCCGAATTGCGGTAGTGCCGAATCTACAGAATAAATCCGAATCGATTCGAATTTATTCGGTAGATTCGGATGGCCGTGTATTACACTAGTATTGTACAGTATATTAGGTTTTATAACTCTGCTATGGGTTAAACCTAATATACAGTACATAATACTAGTGTAATACACAGCACATCCCACCTAACACTTCATTCAATTTTTTCAAATTAATTAAATTTTTTCTAAATTCAAATCGATCTGAACCAAAATTCGAATCGATCCAAACCGAAACTAATTTTTCGAAGCTGCACAAGTATAGTTAGGTGTAAGCATAATTTTTTCTTTCCCCATAGGAATCAATGGGACTGCGTTACGGAGCTTTATGCTCCTTTATTGCAGGTGTTAGGCTTTTTTTCAGCCAGCTCTCCCCATTGATGTCTATGGGGAAATCGAGCACGAGCACGTAAAACTAGCTCACAGCAGCGCTGGTATTGGAGTGCGGTATGGAGCTCAATTTTACTCAACGCTCACATATTGCCTACTAACTCCGGGTTTTTGGAAACCTGTAATAGCATCGCAAGTTAGCACCAAGCCGCTCATAACGCAAAATTCTGTCTATGGGGAAATCGAGCACGAGCACGTAAAACTAGCTCACAGCAGCGCTGGTATTGGAGTGCGGTATGGAGCTCAATTTTATTCAACGCTCACATATTGCCTACTAACTCCGGGTTTTTGGAAACCTGTAATAGCATCGCAAGTTAGCACCAAGCCGCTCATAACGCAAAATTCATAATCTAGCCGTAATTATTTAATTAAATGTTGTTTTTTAATTTATTTATATATTATACAGTACATTTTTACAGTACATGCACGGCATTGCAGAGAAGAAATCAGTTACAGACCTAATGTCTACAGGGCCCCGGTGCAAGAATTTATTTTGGGCCCCCTAAAAGCATCTCACCAGTTTTGGGATATTCACTACATATTTATTGTTTAGACAGCCACTGTACAGCAAAATTACCACTTTCATTAATACCAAGGGAATGCCTAACATAACAAACTCCCCTAGCCCATATACACACACACTCTCCAGAGTATACACATGTACACACAAACACACACTCTCCAGAGCATACATATGTACACACAAACACACACTTTCCAAAACATACACATGTACACACAAACACACACTCTCCAGAGCACACACATACATATGTACACACAAACACACACTCTCGAGAGCATACACATGTACACACAAACACACACTCTCCAGAGCATACACATGTACACGCAAACACACACTCTCCAAAACATACACGTGTACACACAAACACACACTCTCCAGAGCATACACATGTATACACAAACACACACTCTCCAAAACATACACATGTACACACAAACACACACTCTCCAGAGCATACGCATGTACACACAAACACACACTCTCCAGAGCATACGCATGTACACACAAACACACACACTCCAGAGCATACACATGTACACACAAACACATATTCAGAGCATACACATATACATGTACACACAAACACCACTTTCATGAATACCAAGGGAATGCCTAACATAACAAACTCCTCTAACCCATATACACACACACACTCTCCAGAGCATACACATGTACACACAAACACACATTCTCCAGAGAATACGCATGTACACACACACACTCTCCAGAGCATATACATGTACACACAAACACCACTTTCATGAATACCAAGGGAATGCCTAACATAACAAACTCCTCTAACCCATATACACACACACACTCTCCAGAGCATACACATGTACACACAAACACACATTCTCCAGAGAATACGCATGTACACACACACACTCTCCAGAGCATACACATGTACACACAAACACACACATTCTCCAGAGCATACGCATGTACACACAAACACACACTCTCCAGAGCATACACATGTACACACAAACACACACACTCCAGAGCATACACATGTACACACAAACACACACTCTCCAGAGCAGATACATACACATATACACACAAACACACACTCTCCAGAGCATACACATGTACACACAAACATACACTCTCCAGAGCAGATACATACATATGTACACACAAACACACACTCTCTAGAGTATACACATATACATAAACACACAATCTCCAGAGCAGATACATACAGATATACACACAAACACACACTCTCCAGAGCATACACATGTACACACAAACACACACTCTCCAGAGCAGATACATACACATGTACACACAAACACACACACTCTCCAGAGCAGATACATACACATGTACACACAAACACACACTCTACAGAGCATACACATATACACACACACACTCTCCAGAGCATACACATGTACACACAAACACACACTCTCCAGAGCAGATACATACACATGTACACACAAACACACACACTCTCCAGAGCAGATACATACACATGTACACACAAACACACACTCTCCAGAGCAGATACATACACATATACACACAAACACACACTCTCCAGAGCATACACATGTACACACACACACTCTCCAGAGCAGATACATACACATGTAAACACAAACACACACTCTACAGAGCATACACATATACATGTACACACAAACACACACTCTCCAGAGCATACACATGTACATACAAAAACACACTACAGAGCATACACATTTAGATGGACACACAAACACACTAGAGAGCATACACATATACATGTACACACAAACACACACTACAGAGCATACACAAATACATGTACACACAAACACACACTCTCCAGAGCATACACATGTACACACAAAACCCCACTACAGAGCATACACATTTACATGGACACACAAACACACTAGAGAGCATACACATATACATGTACACACAAAAACACACTACAGAGCATACACATATACATGTACACACAAACACACACTACAGAGCATACACATATACATGTACACACAAACACTCACTACAGAGCATACACATATACATGTACACACAAAAAACACACTACAGAGCATACACATATACATGTACACACAAACACTCACTACAGAGCATACACATATACATGTACACACAAACACACACTACAGAGCATACACATATACATGTACACACAAACACACACTACAGAGCATACACATATACATGTACACACAAACACACACTACAGAGCATACACATATACATGTACACACAAAACACACTACAGAGCATACACATATACATGTACACACAAACACACACTACAGAGCAAACACATATACATGTACACACAAAAATACACTACAGAAATACAAAAATACAAAAATACAAAGTATGTGTGCACTGTGCAGTATATGGAGGTGTGTCTGACCTGTAAGGGGGAATCCTGACATTTGGGGAGAACAAGATCAGCTATGGATCATCTAATCAATCAAGCTGGTGCTTTTAAATATGATTCTGGTGTGAGGTTAGCTGGTTAAAGAGATTCTCCAGAGAATACGCATGTACACACACACACACTATCCAGACCATACACATGTACACACAAACACACACTCTCCAGAGCATACACATGTACACACAAACACACACTCTCCAGAGCATACACATGTACACACAAACACACACTCTCCAGAGCATACACATGTACACACAAACACACACTCTCTAGAGCAGATACATACATATGTACACACAAACACACACTCTCTAGAGTATACACATATACATGTACACACAAACACACACTCTCCAGAGCATACACATGTACACACAAACACACACTCTCCAGAGCAGATACATACACATATACACACAAACACACACTCTCCAGAGCATACACATGTACACACAAACACACACTCTCCAGAGCAGATACATACACATATACACACAAACACACACTCTCCAGAGCATACACATGTACACACAAACACACACTCTCCAGAGCAGATACATACATATGTACACACAAACACACACTCTCTAGAGTATACACATATACATGTACACACAAACACACACTCTCCAGAGCAGATACATACACATATACACACAAACACACACTCTCCAGAGCATACACATGTACACACAAACACACACTCTCCAGAGCAGATACATACACATGTACACACAAACACACACTCTCCAGAGCAGATACATACATATGTACACACAAACACACACTCTCCAGGGCATACACATGTACACACAAAAACACACTACAGAGCATACACATTTACATGGACACACAAACACACTAGAGAGCATACACATATACATGTACACACAAACACACACTCTCTAGAGCATACACATGTACACACAAAAACACACTACAGAGCATACACATTTACATGGACACACAAACACACTAGAGAGCATACACATTTACATGTACACACAAACACACACTATAGAGCATACACATATACATGTACACACAAACACACACTACAGAGCATACACATGTACACACAAACACACACTCTCCAGAGCAGATACATACACATGTACACACAAACACACACTCTCCAGAGCAGATACATACATATGTACACACAAACACACACTCTCCAGGGCATACACATGTACACACAAAAACACACTACAGAGCATACACATTTACATGGACACACAAACACACTAGAGAGCATACACATATACATGTACACACAAACACACACTCTCTAGAGCATACACATGTACACACAAAAACACACTACAGAGCATACACATTTACATGGACACACAAACACACTAGAGAGCATACACATTTACATGTACACACAAAAACACACTACAGAGCATAAACATATACATGTACACACAAACACACTAGAGAGCATACACATATACATGTACACACAAACACACACTACAGAGCATACACATATAAATGTACACACAAACACTCACTACAGAGCATACACATATACATGTACACAGAAACACACACTACAGAGCACACACAAATGTATGTACACACTCTATGTAATCAAATACATGTACATATACAAATACTACATACACACACAGTCCCTCCTACACACACATAGTTTACAGCATACATAATAATATAACCACACTTGTACTGGGGCCAATATTAAAAATACAAAGTATGTGTGCACTGTGCAGTATATGGAGGTGTGTCTGACCTGTAAGGGGGAATCCTGACATTTGGGGAGAACAAGATCAGCTATGGATCAACTAATCAATCAAGCTGATGCTTTTAAATGTGATTTTGGTGTGAGGTTAGCTGGTTAAAGAGATTTAGGGCTTGTTAAAGAGATTTAGGGCATCCAACAGGAGCAAAGCAAGGTAAAGACTGAGGAGGAAGCATGGTTGGAGGTGCTGACAAATATAAGTTTACCGACTGGAACAGCAGAACTACTATGGGAAGCTGTAAAATCTGAGACAGAGAGAAAAAAATAAAAATAAATAAACCTTCCCTAATGTGGGAAGTATCAGCCTGACACTATACATCAGCCACAGCAGCACGTCACTTCTCTGCTAGGTACAAGTTCCCTCTCACCTTGCACTAGACTACGCGACATGGGGGATGGGCGTGTGTGCACTCACTTATTCTTCCCACTGACACCTTTCTACATCTCTACAAAGCACCGTTCCCCTAAAAAACTTTTTGCTTTCTGCTGCATGCGTCTACAGTCAGCCCTACCCTGAATAATCGCCACCACCAGAGCAGTTACCTGGTAACAGTGGTAAACTCAGCAGGACTTTCTGATGCAGTGGGATTGTCTGGATGCCGAATTAGGGCTTAGCATTCATTGCTGCACAATGCACACCTAAAACAGCACATGGCACTAGCTTGGCATGTCACATGACACCGGCACGGTCTGGCACAGTTTCTCACAAATAAATATAAGCACAGAACTTTTGACTGTGACAGTATTAGGATTGACTGTGTGTGCCCCCAATGTCACACGAAAACAGCAGTATGGCATGAACCAAAAAAAAAAGTTATATTTTTTTTAATGACTCTTGGGCCCCACAACAAAGACTGGGCCTTGGGCAGCTGCCCCTTTTGCCCTGTGTTTAAGACGGCCCTGACTAGCGCCTCTGACTATCTTACAACTATTATCCATCTGCTTGAGCAGTCTCTCATTTCCTGGTTGACTTCCTCCCCCCACAAATAACTGCTTGTCATGGCAAAAAAGGATTTAATATATGTTCCATATGTTTTTTTAAAGTGACAGTATACTCCAGAATTGTTATTGTTTTAAAAGGTAGGTAATCCATTTATTACCCATCCCCCTTTTTGCATAACCAACACTGCTATGTAAATACAATTTTTACCTCTGTGATTAACTTGTATCTTATCCTCTGCAGACTGATTAGCCAATCAGCGCTGACTCCTAGGTAACTCCATAGGAGTGAGCTCAATTTTATTTATATGACACACATGAACTAGCGCACTCTAGCTATACAAAACTGTCAAAATGCATTAAAACTAGAGGTGGCCTTCAAGGGCTTAGAAATTAAAATATGAGCTCACTTAGGTTTACCTTTCAACAAAGTAAACAAAAAGAAGAAAGCAAATTTGATGATAAAAGTAAATTGGAAAGTAGTTTAAAATTGCATGCCCTATCTGAATCATGAAGTTTAATTTTGACTATACTGTCCCATTAAGAAAGTGATTAATTACTTGTAGACACAAGCACTTTGAAATGCATTGTGCACTGTGACCATGTTTGGAGTGTGTATGAAGGTGTGACCCCTATAAAAAGCAGTCATAAAGGAGCAATCTTGTTTGAAGGTCTCCTAGTCATATACAAGGTTGCAAGTTAGTGGGTTCACGCTTTACAGTTTCAGTACTGATAAAATCCATTATAAGAAGATATTATAAGATAGATGGATAAGAGAGAACCCTATAGTCACCATCTTGGTTCAAGAACACACCAAAATGGAAACAGTCCAATAATAAACAAAATAAATAAGTAAATATTGTAAAAAAACAATACTTGTGAAAGCTTAAAAGTGACAAAATAGTGATAGAAAAGTGGTGCACAGTATGCCCATCCTGATACTAATCTCTCCATGACTATTATTTAAGCAGTGGTGCAGATGGAAACAATAACAATAGGTTTCTATGAAATTTGTGATAGTGGGGTCCTGTTTATTAAGATAACAGTACCGTTAGTGACAAAAATGACAATGTGATTGTAACTTTAGGTCAAATATTAAAATAAAAAATAAAAGCATACCATTTGTAGATTGATTTTGGGGTGCTGACTATTGAAGTATGCCCATCATTCCAAAATTACAGTAGGTTAAAGTGATGGTAAACTTTCCCCATTGTATAAACAGATCAGAAATGTTATTGATATTCTAGATGGAGTTAAATTCATCAGTTGTAATGAAGATGCAATTTAAATTACTTTTTAATGTAGCTCTGAAATTCAAATACTCTGCGCCCAACCGCCCACTTCAAAAGTAATTTATTTTGTTCTACAATCAGCGCTCTAGTTACAAAAAAAATTGTGTGAGTGCCATATGGCTAGAGCACTGAATGGAGAACAGTTCAAACCAAAGGAGAACCGTTCGAATAGTTTTGAAGTGGGCAGCCAGAGCGCATGTATTCAAATTTCAGCACTACATTAAACAGTAAGTAATACTTTGATTCTATCAAATCCCTCATTACTAAGGAGCTAACAAGTATGCATAAAGATATCAATGACATGGGGAACAGAATCGTAGAGATTGAAGACACACAAGAATCTATCAATGATCTAGTAGGATCGCTTTCTACACAATCCAATGTACACGAATCTAAAAAAGATGTGCTTCAAGAAAAAATAAAGGACCTGGAGAACAGGAGAAGAAGAAGCAATCTACGCATCAGAGGGATTCCAAAATCAGTAAAACCAACAGACTTAATGGACTATATCCACGGTCTTTTCCAACACATAAAGGAAAATCCACAAGCTTCACCGACAGAATTTGAGAGAGCTCACAGAGCCTTAAGACCACCACCCGGTCCTTCTGCTCCCCCAAGGGATGTAATATTAAAATTCCTTAGATTTTCTGACAGAGAAGAAATTTGGACAAAAGCAAGATCAACACATACAATCTCCTACCTAGACCATAACCTACAAATATACTTGGACCTCTGTCCTAGTACTACGCTACAAGATAAACAAATCAAGTCCTGATGGGGCTTCTCTTTCAGTCTAATTATATCACACAAAGGAAATACATACATCTACAAAGGCTTACAAGATCTGGAAAAACTCTGAAAAGGCCTCAGAATCCACTTGAAACCACCAGGTCCACCTACCTCCTCCAAAGGATTTAACTTAACGCACCCTAGCAAACAAACCTCAACCATACTGAAATCACCTTGGCACAAATTACAACCTTTTAAAAAAAGAAAGGAGAGAACCAGCGTCTCACCAACTTCTTCCTTAGGTTGTACCTGACTCAAAGGACTTCACTCTGACCTCTTATGGTGAGATACAGTGAGTTGAAAATACAATGTCTGTGCTCATAGCACTTGTGTCATTTATAACCCCTATAACATAAAAACCCACAAACCAATTGTCCCCCCATCGGACTATTATCGCTCTACCCTCTCATATACAGTATCTCACAAAAGTGAGTACACCCCTCACATTTTTGTAAATGTTTTATTATATATTTTCATGTGACAACACTGAAGAAATGACACTTTGTTACAATGTAAAGTAGTGAGTGTACAGCCTGTATAACAGTGTGCATTTACTGTCCCCTCAAAATAACTCAAACAACGCAACAAAAGTGAGTACACTCATAAGTGAAAATGTCCAAATTGTGCCCAATTAGCTATTTTCCCGCCCCAGTGTCATGTGACTCATAAGTGTTACAATGTCTCAGGTGTGAATGGGGAGCAGGTGTGTTAAATTTGGTGTTATCGCTCTCACACTCTCTCATACTGGTCATTGGAGGTTCAACATGGCACCTCATGGCAAAGAACTCTCTGAGGATCTGAAAAAAAGATGTGTTGCTCTACATAAAGATGGCCTAGGCTATAAGAAGATTGCCAAGAATCTGAAACTGAGTTGCAGCACGGTGGGCAAGACCATACAGCGGTTTCACAGGACAGGTTCCATTCAGAACAGGCCTCGCCATGGTCGACCAAAGAAGCTGAATGCACATGCTCAGTGTCAAATCCAGAGGTTGTCTTTGGGAAATAGATGTATGAGTGCTGCCAGCATTGCTGCAGAGGTTGAAGGGGTGGGGGGTCAGCCTGTCAGTGCTCACACCCTACACCGCACACTGCATCAAATTGATCTGCAGGGCTGTCATCCCAGAACAAAGCCTCTTCTAAAGATGTTGCACAACAAAGCCTGCAAACAATTTGTTGAAGACAAGCAGACTAAGGACATGGATTACTGGAACCATGTCCTGTGGTCCGATGAGACCAAGATAAACTTATTTGGTTCAGATGGTGTTAAGCGTGTGTGGCGGCAACCAGGTGAGGAGTACAAAGACAAGTGTGTCTTGCCTACAGTCATGGTGAGAGTGTCATGGTCTGGACCTGCATGAGTGCTGCCGGCACTGGGGAGCTACAGTTCCTTGAGGGAACCATGAATGCCAACATGTACTGTGACATACTGAAGCAGAGCATGATCCCCTCCCTTCGGAGACTGGGCCGCAGGGCAGTATTCCAACATGATAATGACCACAGCACACCTTCAAGACAACCACTGCCTTGCTAAAGAAGCTGAGGGTAAAGGTGATGGACTGGCCAAGCATGTCTCCAGACCTAAACCCTATTGCGCATCTGTGGGGCATCCTCAAACAGAAGGTGGGGGAGCTCAAGGTCTCTTACATTAATCAGCTCTGTGATGTTGTCATGGAGGAGTGGAAGAGGACTCCAGTGGCAACCTGTGAAGCTCTGGTGAACTCCATGCCCAAGAGGGTTAAGGCAGTGCTGGAAAATAATGGTGGCCACACAAAATATTGACACTTTGGGCCCAATTTGGACATTTCCACTTTGGGGTGTACTCACTTTTGTTGCCAACGGTTTAGACATTAATGGCTGTTTGTTGAGTTATTTTGAGGGGACAGCAAATTTACACTGTTATACAGGCTGTACACTCACTACTTTACATTGTAGCAAAGTGTTATTTCTTTAGTGTTGTCACATGAAAAGATATAATAAAATTTTTACAAAATTGTGAGGGGTGTACTCACTTTTGTGAGATACTGTAGCTAGTGGGGAAGAATACAGAAGCCTATTGCCTTTTTGCAAACCCCCCCCCCCCCCCCCAGGGATTAGTTTAAAAATGTTGAATGTTTATTGATGTTTTCAGTTGCTACGTTGTTAATACTGTTATTTCCTCAATTATTTCGAGGTCCTTTTAGTTGCTGGACCCTCGATTGAAATTACTATAATTTCAATCCACAACATGGTTACCACCCCCTCAACCTAGATATTTATTATTTATGTTATTGTTATTTAATGCTACTGTCAGGGTGTCAGGAATGAGACTGAGACTAGAAGTGCAAAAATAATCACACCTTTATTAATAACAAAAAATAATAAAAAGTCCACAAGTCAAACAACTAGCCAGGAGTCATAGCCAGAGCTGGTAGTCAGACAAGCCAAGTCAGGAGCCAAAGCGAATAGTCCGACGAGCCGAGTCAGGAGCCAAAGTGAGTAGTCAGACGAGCCAGAATCAGGAACAAAGAGAACAGCAGAGTCAGGAACAAGCCAGAGATCAGGAACCAGGAGGGAGGTCAGACAGCCAGGTAATACACAGGAACTGGAACACATGAACTCACAAACAGGTCTGAGACAATGCAAGGGCAAAGTATACTGAACAGAGGCCCTTAAAATAATAAGGGATGATATCACAATTCTGAGACTGCAACCTGTCTCACAATGATGATATACACCAGTCTGGCCATAATAGTGCGAGCAGGAGATGAGCAGCATCACACACTCTGCACAAGATTCAGCAAGAGAAGTGAGTAAAATGGCTGCCAGCAGCACATGGCAAACAAAGAAGGGAAAAAACCCTGACAGCTAAGCCCATTTACTGTATTTGCATGGCATTTTTTACTTACAGTAAGTTGTATTACTCCTCATCTACAAACAATTATTACAACCGTTATTGACACTAATCACTCTCAGCTCCCTCACTTTAACTTTCGACTCCCATCATGCTCCATCCACACATTCAAACATCTTGTCAAGAGCGCCCATTGCCAACTGGTAGACTCTGTCACATTTTGACTCCAGATTAGTGCTAGGTTATTTAATACTAGGCTCACCTGACCCTTAAACTTAACATGCCATATGAGATCTTATTAAAGCCACGCAAACAGTAACAATTTCTTATTATCTAATGTTTTTTAGTTGTTTACCCCACCCTTACCCCCCTATTACTATTCCAATTGTTGTATTAAAAAAAATTGAAACAAATCAACAAGATGTAACTTGAAGCCAATGTACAATTTTCGTTTTATCTTTTAACTTGTATTGTAATTTCTTGGTTTTTAATAAACTAGATTTTCAAAAAGAAATAAATATTAAAAGTAAGTTATAGTGTATCTTCATTACTGATGAATTAAACTCCATCTAAAATATCGCTAACATTCCATATCTGTTTGTACAAAGGGGAAAGTTTACCATCATTTTAATGTCACACTTATAAATAAATTTGCACAGTAAACAAAGATGTTACTCGAGTAGACCTTTACTGTAACCTTAAGAGGTATGAATAGGCTATTGTATCAGTCAGTTTCAGTGACTGCACAGTTTCTATTTTGAGAATGAGTACTTTATACACGTAAAGGCCCTTTTGGGAGCTTTTCATTTGAAAAGGTGTTTTGCAACTGCAGGCTTTTTACAAACAAATTGATTTTGCATTATGATCACCCAAGAAACTGGAAAACCAATTTGGATGGAAAGCCTTTATGGGAGCAAATTGCATATATATTATAATCAACCAATATACAGGGAGTGCAAGTTGTATTTTTGAGGATTAATTTTATTATTGAACAACAACCATGTTCTCAACGAACCCAAAAAACTCATTAATATCAAAGCTGAATAGTTTTGGAAGTAGTTTTTAGTTTGTTTTTAGTTATAGCTATTTTAGGGGGATATCTGTGTGTGCAGGTGACTATTACTGTGCATAATTATTAGGCAACTTAACAAAAAACAAATATATACCCATTTCAATTATTTATTTTTACCAGTGAAACCAATATAACATCTCAACATTCACAAATATACATTTCTGACATTCAAAAACAAAACAAAAACAAATCAGTGACCAATATAGCCACCTTTGTTTGCAAGGACACTCAAAAGCCTGCCATCCATGGATTCTGTCAGTGTTTTGATCTGTTCACCATCAACATTGCGTGCAGCAGCAACCACAGCCTCCCAGACACTGTTCAGAGAGGTGTACTGTTTTCCCTCCTTGTAAATCTCACATTTGATGATGGACCACAGGTTCTCAATGGGGTTCAGATCAGGTGAACAAGGAGGCCATGTCATTAGATTTTCTTCTTTTATACCCTTTCTTGCCAGCCACGCTGTGGAGTACTTGGACGCGTGTGATGGAGCATTGTCCTGCATGAAAATCATGTTTTTCTTGAAGGATGCAGACTTCTTCCTGTACCACTGCTTGAAGAAGGTGTCTTCCAGAAACTGGCAGTAGGACTGGGAGTTGAGCTTGACTCCATCCTCAACCCGAAAAGGCCCCACAAGCTCATCTTTGATGATACCAGCCCAAACCAGTACTCCACCTCCACCTTGCTGGCGTCTGAGTCGGACTGGAGCTCTCTGCCCTTTACCAATCCAGCCACGGGCCCATCCATCTGGCCCATCAAGACTCACTCTCATTTCATCAGTCCATAAAACCTTAGAAAAATCAGTCTTGAGATATTTCTTGGCCCAGTCTTGACGTTTCAGCTTGTGTGTCTTGTTCAGTGGTGGTCGTCTTTCAGCCTTTCTTACCTTGGCCATGTCTCTGAGTATTGCACACCTTGTGCTTTTGGGCACTCCAGTGATGTTGCAGCTCTGAAATATGGCCAAACTGGTGGCAAGTGGCATCTTGGCAGCTGCACGCTTGACTTTTTGTCAGGAACCAAGCCTCCAGACTAAAAAGAAAAAGAAAAGGTCTGGGAGACATTCTGCTAAGAAGGGCTGTGTGGGGATTTGAACCTGTGGCTCTGTGGTTACTATTCCTGTGTGCTTGTAAGTCAGTTTGCTTGTGTGTTGAGCCACAGCCAGTTCTAGGAATAGCAAGGAACTTAAAAGATCTGATCAATAACTATTTGCCTTACTTGCTATTACACCTGTGCAACACACAGGTGTTCTCAATTCTGGAATTAATCAGAACCAACCCTGTGCAAAACCTCCCTATTTAAGGATGGCTTTTAGTCTGCATTGGTGTCTTCACATTGGATCTGTTTTGTCAAGTCAGAACCTGTTTCCTGTATTTCTTTGGAGAAAGATTTCCTTTGCACCTGTTTACAAGGTATTACCAGGAGAAAGCCTTTACCTTTAAACCTGTTACCAATCTACAAGTTTGTTTCCTGCTTTATGCAATTCCTGCACTTGGCCATTGCCAGGAGAAAGATTTCCTTTGCACCTGTTTACAAGGTATTACCAGGAGAAAGCCTTTACTTTTAAACCTGTTACCAGTTTGCAAGTTGTTTCCTGCATTGTGCAATTCCTGCACTCAGCAATTACAAGGAGAGAGACTTTACCTTTAAACCTGTTACCAGTTTGCAAGTTGTTTCCTGCAATTGTTCAATTCCTGCACTCAGCAATTACAAGGAGAGAGACTTTACCTTTAAACCTGTTACCAGTTTGCAAGTTGTTTCCTGCCTTGTGCAATTCCTGGACTCAGCAATTACAAGGAGAGAGACTTTACCTTTAAACCTGCTACCTGTTTACAAGTTGTTTTCTGCCTTGTGCAAATCTTACATTTCAGTTATTACCAAGAGAAAGACTTTCCTTTTTGAATCTGCATCTCTGCTTACTAGTTTTCTTTATTTTCACTCCTGCTGTATGTGGTCTTAACATACCTGAGTAGCATATTTAAATATTCTGCAAGTATTTGCTTAAACAAAGTATTTTGTTGTTTAAATAAATTTGTTTTCATTTTCAATCAGTATGGCTTCTACTAATCTTCCTTTAAAGCAACTGTTCCAGACAATGAGGCTCTCACATGATATCCTGATACAGAACATGACAGAATGTGAAGACCTTAAAAGAGAGCCCTCTGGGATTATTGCTGTATTGGATTCAGTGTTAAAGTTTATTAAGGACATACTCATTAACTTTATGGAGCTGGTGGAAATGTTATCTCTCCCAACCGAAACCTTGTCTAAAGTAACCTCCCAAACAAGGAAAGGTTTTAAAGAACCCTTAACAGAAGAGGAAAAGACTCGGCGAAGACAGCTTAACCTCTGTTTCTATTGTGGGGGAACTGGTCACCGCATCACAGGGTGTCCAGTAAGACCCCCTAGAGGATCAAGTCGAGATACAGCCAAGTTTAAAATGGACTCTGATGTTAAGGGAACAAATTATTCTTCCACTAGCAAACTTATAGATACCCCTGGAGAGGATCCAGCTACTGAGAATACATCTATTCTACAAGCAACCGTTTCTAACACGCTTCAAGAAATGGTACCTGATTTGAAACAGATGGTTGTTGGCAGTACAACTTCAACAACATCCACTACCCATGCCACTGCCTCTGTTTCTGCATCTACCACATTGGGGAACTCTGCAAAAACACCTCCTGGAAATCCTTCACATTACCTTGTTTCTGCCTTGGTTGGAGATCCATCTAACAAAAGTCACTCATCAGACATAAAAGTGACAAATCTTCCAGCTGAATAAGACCCTGACAAATCTAAAGTTCCACACCTCCCTGCACCACCTTCACCCAGCTACTCATTGACTGAGAAAGAATTGAATGAGATGGTTGAATTGGATATAAATGACACAGAAAATGAATTCCTGGACTCTGAAGGAGAGGTCATACTTTACCCGGAGGTACTCTGCCCATCAGCCAGTCCATTGCAAGCTGCTGGGTATAATCAAGAACCTCTAAATCAAAAATGTCTTGGTTTTTCAGCTCTTGTTATGTCTACAGGGATATCTTCTAAGGGTCCCCAATCTCAGGCAGCTGTTCCAAGCAAATAATCCATTCCGTCTGATTGTATTAGGGCTTCAAATGGAACACTTGTTAGAAAATCCCACCTTCAGATGTTTGAACAGGCTTTGAGCGCCCAGAGTGCGCTCTTTGGAGGGGGCATCTGTCAGGAACCAAGCCTCCAGACTAAAAAGAAAAAGAAAAGGTCTGGGAGACATTCTGCTAAGAAGGGCTGTGTGGGGATTTGAACCTGTGGCTCTGTGGTTACTATTCCTGTGTGCTTGTAAGTCAGTTTGCTTGTGTGTTGAGCCACAGCCAGTTCTAGGAATAGCAAGGAACTTAAAAGATCTGATCAATAACTATTTGCCTTACTTGCTATTACACCTGTGCAACACACAGGTGTTCTCAATTCTGGAATTAATCAGAACCAACCCTGTGCAAAACCTCCCTATTTAAGGATGGCTTTTAGTCTGCATTGGTGTCTTCACATTGGATCTGTTTTGTCAAGTCAGAACCTTTTTCCTGTATTTCTTTGGAGAAAGATTTCCTTTGCACCTGTTTACAAGGTATTACCAGGAGAAAGCCTTTACCTTTAAACCTGTTACCAATCTACAAGTTTGTTTCCTGCTTTATGCAATTCCTGCACTTGGCCATTGCCAGGAGAAAGATTTCCTTTGCACCTGTTTACAAGGTATTACCAGGAGAAAGCCTTTACTTTTAAACCTGTTACCAGTTTGCAAGTTGTTTCCTGCATTGTGCAATTCCTGCACTCAGCAATTACAAGGAGAGAGACTTTACCTTTAAACCTGTTACCAGTTTGCAAGTTGTTTCCTGCAATTGTGCAATTCCTGCACTCAGCAATTACAAGGAGAGAGACTTTACCTTTAAACCTGTTACCAGTTTGCAAGTTGTTTCCTGCCTTGTGCAATTCCTGGACTCAGCAATTACAAGGAGAGAGACTTTACCTTTAAACCTGCTACCTGTTTACAAGTTGTTTTCTGCCTTGTGCAAATCTTACATTTCAGTTATTACCAAGAGAAAGACTTTCCTTTTTGAATCTGCATCTCTGCTTACTAGTTTTCTTTATTTTCACTCCTGCTGTATGTGGTCTTAACATACCTGAGTAGCATATTTAAATATTCTGCAAGTATTTGCTTAAACAAAGTATTTTGTTGTTTAAATAAATTTGTTTTCATTTTCAATCAGTATGGCTTCTACTAATCTTCCTTTAAAGCAACTGTTCCAGACAATGAGGCTCTCACATGATATCCTGAGACAGAACATGACACTTTTCTCAGTTCATGGGCAGTTATTTTGCGCCTTGGTTTTTCCACACGCTTCTTGCGACCCTGTTGACTATTTTTTTTTTTTTTTTTTTTTTTTTTTTTAAGTTTTCAAAAAAGCTTTATTGGTGTAAATTCAAGATATAAACATACATAAATCAGAAAAATACATAAAAAATGTACAACATAATATAGACATTTTGATGCTGTTCTTCCATTTACCTTATGTCTATTTTGGGCCCCTGTTGACTATTTTGAATGAAACACTTGATTGTTCGATGATCACGCTTCAGAAGCTTTGCAATTTTAAGAGTGCTGCATCCCTCTGCAAGATATCTCACTATTTTTTACTTTTCTGAGCCTGTCAAGTCCTTCTTTTGACCCATTTTGCCAAAGGAAAGGAAGTTGCTTAATAATTATGCACACCTGATATAGGGTGTTGATGTCATTAGACCACACCCCTTCTCATTACAGAGATGCACATCACCTAATATGCTTAATTGGTAGTAGGCTTTCGAGCCTATACAGCTTGGAGTAAGACAACATGCATAAAGAGGATGATGTGGTCAAAATACTCATTTGCCTAATAATTCTGCACTCCCTGTATTAGTTGTCTTAGTATTGAAGAAATAAGTGTAAGACTTTACTTTCTATAAAGTAATGGGCACCATCATATTGATATATGTTTCCCTTTCCAAATCTCTATGCCAAGGGAAATTAGAGAAGGGTATTGGAATGGCTGTGTGTAATACAGCAAGAACTAAACCCTGTGAGAGAGTTATTTATAACGGTTACTAACTGGCCTCAAAAGGCGATATGAGGAAAGAACAGGCCCTGTATGTTGCTGGTCGGTTTTTCAGATCATATCGGCAGGACCACGTTATTATGACCTCCCTTCCGGCTGCAGGCATTCTGGAATAATGCAGTCAATGCAATCCCCATTAAGGGGTTAAAGGGACAGTCAACACCAGAATTATTGTTATTTTAAAAGATAGATAATCCCTTAATTACCAATTCCCCAGTTTTGCATAACCAACACAGTTATAATTATACACGTTTTACCTCTGTAATTACCTTGTATCTAAGCCTCAGCAGACTGCCCCCTTATTTCTGTTCTTTTGTGAGACTTGCAGTTTAGCCAATCAGAGCTGTCTCCATGGTAAATTAATGTACATGAGCTCAATGTTATCTATATGAAACATGTGAACTAATGCCCTCTAGTGGTGAAAAACTATCAAAATGCATTTAGATTAGAGGTCTAAGAAATTAACATATGAACCTCCTAGGTTTAGCTTTCAACTAAGAATACCAAGAGAACAAAGCAAAATTGGTGATAAAAGTAAATTGGAAAGTTGTTTAAAATTGCATGCCCTATTTGAAACATGAAAGTTTTTTTTGGACTTGACTGTTCCTTTAAATATACAATTACTATGTTACACTTTATGGAAATTCAGGGGAATTAGAAAACTTACAATTTTCATAGTTAAAGGGAAATGAAACACAATTTTGTTTCTTTCATGATTCAGATAGAGCCTACAATGTTAAACAAGTTTCTAATGTTCTTCTAGAATCTAATTTGCTTAATTCCCTTGGTATCCTTTGTTGAAAGAGCAGCAATGATCTTCTACTGGGAGTTAACTAAAGACATTGGGGCATATGTATCAAGCTCCATACGGAGCTTGATGCCCCGTGTTTCTGGCGAGTCTTCAGACTCGCCAGAAACAGCAGTTATGAAGCAGCGGTCACAAAGACTGCTGCTCCATAACCTGTCCGCCTGCTCTGAGCAGGCGGACAGACATCGCAAAAATACAACCCAATCGAGTACGATCGGGTTGATTGACACCCCCCTGCTGGTGGCCTATTGGCCGCAAGTCTGCAGGGGGCGGCTCACAATAGCTGCTGGTGCAATGATGAATACGGCAAGCGTATTGCTCGCCGTATTCAGCAAAGTCTGGCGGACCAGGTCCGCCAGACTTTCATAACTAGAGGCCATTGAGTGAGTCAATACAAGAGGCATATACAGTATGTGCAGCTACCAGTAAGCAGCTCTCTCCAAATTTGCTGCCTCTTAGCCTACCTATGTATGCTTTTAACAAAGGATACCAAGAGAATGAAGCAGATTAGATAATGAAGTAAATTGGAAAGTTATTTGAAAGTGAGTTCTCTTTATGAATTATAAAAACAAAATAAATAATGAAAATATTTTGTTTGTTTTTTTAACTACACATAATCAGACATTTTATACTACAAACAAAAAGTGTTAAATCTCCTTTAAGTATTCAGAATCTTAGTAATTACTAATTATTCAGATGCAACAATCAGTGCTATATAATATTTGGGGAAACTTTTAATATATACATGTTACTGCATGCTTATATTGCATGTTATTGACCCATATACAGGTGAAACTCGAAAAATTAGAATATCATGCAAAAGTTAATTTATTTCACTAATGCAACTTAAAAGGTGAAACTAATATATGAGATAGACTCATTACATGCAAAGCAAGATAGTTCAAGTCGTGATTTGTCATAATTGTGATGATTATGGCTTACAGCTCATGAAAACCCCAAATCCACAATCTCAGAAAATTAGAATATTACATGCAATAAATAAAACAAGGATTGTACACAGAACAATATCGGACCTCTGAAAAGTAAAGCATGCATACTGTATGTACTCAGTACTTGGTTTGGGCCCCTTTTGCAGCAATAACTGCCTCAATGCGGCGTAGCATGGAAGCTATCAGCCCGTGGCACTGCTGAGGTGTTATGGAAGACCAGGATGCTTCAATAGCGGCCTTCAGCTCTTCTGCATTGTTCGGTCTCATGTCTCTCATCTTTCTCTTGGCAATGCCCTATAGATTCTCTATGGGGTTGAGGTCAGGCGAGTTTGCTGGCCAATCAAGCACAGTAATCCCACGGTCATTGAACCAGGTTTTGGTGCTTTTGGCAGGGTGGGCAGGTGCCAAGTCCTGCTGGAAAATGAAGTCAGCATCCCCATAGAGCTTGTCTGTGGAAGGAAGCATGAAGTGCTCCAAAATCTCCTGGTAGAAAGTTGTGTTGACCCTGGACTTAATGAAGCACAGTGGACCAACACCAGCAGATGACATGACTCCCCAAATCAACACAGACTGTGGAAACTTCACACTGGACTTCAAGCATATTGCAGTGTGTGCCTCTCCATTCTTCCTCCATACTCTGGGTCCTTGGTTTCTAAATGAGATGCAAAATTTGTTCTCATCAGAAAAGAGAACTTTGGACCACTGAGCAGCAGACCAGGTCTGTTTTTCTTCAGCCCAGGTAAGACGTTTCTGACATTGTTTGTTGTTCAGGAGTGGCTTGACAAGAGGAATACGACATTTGAAGCCCATGTCCAGGATCCGTCTGTGTGTGTGGTGGCTCTTGATGCACTGACTCCAGCCTCAGTCCACACCTTGTGAAAGTCCCCAACACTTTTGAATGGCCTTTTCCTGACAATCCTCTCCATGCTGCGGTCATCCCTGCTGCTTGTGCACCTTTTTCTTCCACACTTTTCCCTTCCACATAACTTTCTATTAATGTGCTTTTATACAGCACTTTGGGAACATCCAACTTCTTTTGCAATTACCTTTTGAGGATTTCCCTCCTTATGGAGGGTGTCATTGATGGTTTTCTGCACAACTGTCAGGTCAGTAGTCTTTCCCATGATTGTGATTCCTACTGAACCAGACTGAGAGACCATTTAAAGGCTCAGGAACACTTTGCAGGTGTTATGGCTTAATTAGCTGATTTGAATGGGACACTTTGAGCCTAGAATATTGCACCTTTTCACAATATTCTAATTTTCTGAGATTGTGGATTTGGGGTTTTCATGAGCTGTAAGCCATAATCATCACAATTATGACAAATCACGGCTTGAACTATCTTGCTTTGCATGTAATGAGTCTATCTCATATATTAGTTTCACCTTTTAAGTTGCATTAGTGAAATAAATAAACTTTTGCATGATATTCTAATTTTTTGAGTTTCACCTGTATGTTATTTTGTTGAATATTATTTCATACATTTTCCCACAGGTTTTTTTTTTTTTTTTTTAGATACCTAGAAAATAATTGTATTTTTATCACAATATCCTCAAAATAGCAAAGGAATGTTTGGTGACAAATTCTATATGCTAAGTGCAATGTGAAGTAGTTATATTTTGCTACAGGAAAAAAATTTTCATCATATGACAAGAAAATGCTTATACATTACTGATCAGAAGATACATTTTTTTTGTTGCATGGTAAGTGAAACCATTACTCATCTTTCATGACTTTATTATGTGTAGTCTTAAATATGTAACTGTTTTGAAAGGAGTCTAAATCAGCTTGGTGGCAGATCATTCGTTTAGGTACTCTGTATTCTGGCTACTGTCAGAGTAGAGGCCTACTTAGAGACACGCACTGTATATGTTTAAATTCATTAAAGGGACCTTTCTTTCTGCCATAAGCAGACATTGTGTTATTGCCAACAGCAAAAGGAGTTTTTAAACAGACAAAAGTACACCTAGATTACGAGTTTTGTGTTAGAGGCTGTGCGGTGCTAACGAGCAGTTTATGCTCACTGCTCACTTACCTACAGCACTGGTATTACAGATTTTTACAAACCAAACAAGAAGTGAGCGTTGAGCAATTTTGCTCATTACCGCACTCCAATACCAGCGCTGCTTACGTTAGCGGAATAGGAATCAACGGAGAGAGCCGGCTGAAAAAAGTCTATCACCTGCAAAAAAGCAGCGTAAAGCTCCTTAAAACAGCCCCATTGATTCCTATGGGGAAATATATTTTATGTCTACACCTAACACCCTAACATGAACCCTGAGTCTAAACACCCGTAACCTTATACTTATTAACCCCTAATCTGCCGCCCCTGACATCGCCGACACCTACATTATAATTATTAACCCCTAATCTGCTGCTCCGGACACCGTCGCCACCTACATTATACTTATGAACCCCTAATCTGCTGCCCCCAACATCGCCAAACCCTACATTATATTTATTAAGCCCTACTCTGCCACCCCCAACATCGCCGCCACTATAATAAACATATTAACCCCTAAACCGCTGCACTCCTGCCTCGCAAACATTAGTTAAATATTATTAATCCCTAATCTGCCGTCCCTAACATTGCCGCCACCTACCTACATTTATTAACCCCTAATCTGCTGCCCCCAATGTCGCCGCCACTAAACTAAATTTATGAACCCCTAAACCTAAGTCTAACCCTAACACCCCATAACTTAACTATAATTAAAAGAAATCTAAATAAAAATTCATATCATTAACTAAATAATTCCTATTTAAAACTAAATACTTACCTATAAAATAAACCCTAAGCTAGCCACAATATAACTAATAGTTACATTGTAGCTAGCTTAGGGTTTATTTTTATTTTACAGGCAAGTTTGTATTTATTTTAACTAGGTACAATAGTTATTAAATAGTTATTAACTGTTTAATAACTACCTAGCTAAAATAAATACAAAGTTACCTGTAAAATAAAACCTAAGTTACAATTACACCTCACACTATACACTATAATTAAATGTTTTCCCTAAATTAAATACAATTAAATACAATTAAATACAATTATCTAAAGTACAAAAAAAGCCAAACACAAAATTACAGAAAATAATAAACAAATTACAAGATTTTAAACTAATTACACCTAATCTAATCCCCCTAACAAAATAAAAAAGCCCCCCAAAATAAAAAGCCCTACCCTACACTAAATTACAAATAGCCCTTAAAAAGGACCTTTTGCAGGGCATTGCTCTTTTACCTGTAAAAACAAAATTACAAATCCCCCCAACATTAAAACCCACCACCTACACAACCAACCCTACCCTACCAACCCTACTCGAAAACCCACCCAATGCCCCCTTAAAAAAACATAACACTAACCCCTTGAAGATCACCTTACCGGGAGAAGTCTTTATCCAACTGGGCCAAAGTCCTCAACGAAGCCGGGAGAAGTCTTCATCCAAGCCGGGCGAACTGGTCCTCCAGACGGGCAGAAGTCTTCATCCAGTGAAGGGACGCCATCTTGGATGACGTAATTTAAAGGAACCTTCATTCAGTCTCAGCCGTCGGATGAAGACAATGCTCCATGTCGGATGTCTTGAAAATGGACCCGCTCCCAGCTTGGATGAAGACCTCTCCTGGCTTCGTTGAGGACTTCGGCCCGGTTGGATGAAGACTTCTCCCGGTAAGGTGATCTTCAAGGGGTTAGTGTTAGGTTTTTTAAGGGGGTATTATGTGGGTTTTAGAGAAGGGTTGGTTGTGTGGATGGTGGGTTTTAATGTTGGGGGGGATTTGTAATTTTTTTTACAGGTAAAAGAGCCGATTACTTTTGGGCAATACCCCACAAAAGGCCCTTTTAAGGGCTATTTGTAATTTAGTGTAGAGTAGGGCATTTTTTTAACTTTGGGGGGGCTTTTTTATTTTGTTGGGGGATTAGATTAGGTGTAATTAGTTTAAAAATCTTGTAATTTGTTTATTATTTTCTGTAATTTAGTGTTTGTTTTTTGTACTTTAGATAATTTTATTTAATTGTATTTAATTGTATTTAATTTGGGGAATTAATTTAATAATTTAGTAGTGTTAGGTGTAATTGTAACTTAGGTTAGGTTTTATTTTACAGGTACTTTTGTATTTATTTTAGCTAGGTAGGTATTAAATAGTTAATAACTATTTAATAACTATTCTACCTGGTTAAAATAAATACAAACTTGCCTGTAAAATAAAAATAAACCCTAAGATAGATACAATGTAACTATTAGTTATATTGTAGCTAGCTTAGGGTTTATTTTATAGGTAAGTATTTAGTTTTAAATAGGAATTATTTAGTTAATGATAGGAAAATTTATTTAGATTTATTTTAATTATATTTAAGTTAGGGGGTGTTAGGGTTAGGGTTAGACTTAGATTTAGGGGTTAATAACTTTAGTATAGTGGCGGCGTCATTGGGGGCGGTATATTAGGGGTTAATAAATGTAGGTAGGTGGCGGCGATGTTAGGGACGGCAGATTAGGGGTTAATAATATTTAACTAATGTTTGCGAGGCGGGAGTGTGGCGGTTTAGGGGTTAATATATTTATTATAGTGGCGGCAATGTCCGGTTCAGCAGATTAGGGGTTAAAAATTTTATTTTAGTGTTTGCGATGTGGGAGGGCCTTGGTTTAGGAGTTAATAGGTAGTTTATGGGTGTTAGTGTACTTTTTAGCACTTTAGTTAAGAGTTTTATGCTACGGCGTTGTAGTGTAAAACTCTTAACTACTGACTTTAAAATGCGGTACCAGTCTTGACAGGAGAGGGTCTACCGCTCACTCATAATACCGGCGCTATGCAAGTCCCACTGAAAAAAGAGGATACGCAATTTACGAAAGTGGATTTGCAGTATTTCCAAGTCTGGTCAAAAAAGTGAGCGGTACACCTGTACCTGCAAGACTCGTAATACCAGCGTTAGGATCTCTTAACGCTGCTTTTTAAACCTAACACACAACTCGTAATCTAGCCGGTAGTATTTTCTACTAAAAATAAATTAAAGTGAATATAGAATGCACAGCAATCGCCTAGATTATGAGTGCAGCGCTATTGTTAGCTCGAGGAGTATAAACACGTTAGCGAGATTGCTGCGTTCTTTATGCTCAAATCCATATTACAACTGTTAAAATTACTGTGAATTTATTTGAGTGAAATTTCGGTAATTTACGATAATCTACCGCGACCTTGCGGTAGCAATTAATGCTCAAAAAATGAACCAGAGGTCAGACTTCTGGTTAATTTTTTAAATGGGCCCTAACTGCCCCCCCCCACCCCCCCCAAAAAAAAAAACAAGTTTGTAGTGCCTTGCTGCTATTACATATGAGCAATTTTTATTTTATTTTATTTTATTTTTTTAAACTGCACTAAGCAGTATGGTCTATGGGGACTGTGTGCTCTCTATAAATATATATGTATATGCTTATATACAACACACATAAAGTCCAGTACTCACTCACAAGCTCTCAGCTAGGATTAAAAAGCAAAACTGGAAGAGTTAGTTACTGCATTTGGCCAAATGTGACAAGCTCAGGCAACACGTCATGGTCTCATCCAAGTGCCTGAGTCCCTAATACAACCACACAACTGCAGCCACACAACTGCAACTGCAGCCACACAACTGCAGCCATGCATTTGTGTGCATGGCTGCAGTTGTGTGGCTGTATTAGGGACTCAGGCACTTGGAAGAGACCTTGACGTGTTGCCTGAGCTTGTCCCATTTGGCCAAATGCGGTAACTAACTCTTCAAGTTTTGCTTTTTAATCCTAGCTGAGAGCTTGTGAATGAGTACTGGACTTTATGTGTGTTGTATTGTCTGTTTTTGTAATTCTCCTTTGACTTGCACCCTGGCAGGCCCGGGGTTAACTGCCTGTGACTCTGTAGATAGTGGAGCTTTATGTGAGTGCGATAGCAACCAAAACTTGGCCTGTTTATGAGTCATGAGATGTGTACCCGGTCCAGTCTGGATGTGCATTCCTTTTTCCTGATTATATGCTTATATATAAATATATTTATTTATTTATTTATAAAATATTTTACCAGGAAGGATACATTGAGATTTCTCTCGTTTTCAAGTATGTCCTGGGTCCACAAAACATTGCATTGATACAATAGGGTACAATAAAATTCAAAAACAATAATACACAATAGATGCAAACATTTTACATAGAACAGGTAAGAAATATATAATCAACCATGACAGGTGCATTCTGTTTTGAGATATGTAGAGAGGGATATTAGGCTTGGGGAAGGTTTGAAAGTGTGCGGGAGGTCATTCCATAACTGTGGCGCTCTGTAG
This sequence comes from Bombina bombina, assembly GCF_027579735.1. Lineage (NCBI taxonomy): Eukaryota > Metazoa > Chordata > Amphibia > Anura > Bombinatoridae > Bombina > Bombina bombina. The sequence continues at coordinate 901,810,324 of NC_069503.1, forward strand.
GAAAAGGAGGATCGAGCTGCTTTCTTTTTGTATTGAGGCAAGCTAAATAATGTGCTGGTAGTGGATCGGAGGTTATAGGAGGTGGGAATAGCCGGGGAGAGCATTCTGCTCAGGTAGGGTGGGAGCTTCCCAGAAAGGCTCTTAAACACAAGGCAGGAAAGATGGAGGGTGCGTCTGTATTCCAGCGTCAGCCAGTTTAGTTCTTTTAGCATGTCACAATGGTGGGTCTTGTAGTTACATTGTAGCACAAAGCGGCAGAACGAGTTATACTATGTATTAAGTTTATTAAGGTGAGTTTGCGGTGCAGGTGCGTATACTACGTCCCCATAATCCATGATAGGCATCAGCATTTGCTGTACAATCTTTTCCTTTACTGTAGGGCTGAGGCAAGATTTGTTTCTGTATAGGGCACCTAATTTTGGATAAAGTTTAGATGCAAGTTTTTCTATGTGGAGGCTAAAAGATAGATTAGGGTCTAACAACATACCCAAGTATTTGAAAGAGTTGACTGCGGTAAGCGTGCAATTGGATTTTGTTTTGATGCGTAGATGGGAATTTTGTAATTTGTGTAATTTATTCCCAGTTCCAAAGATCATTGTGACAGTTTTGTCAGTGTTTAGGAAGAGTTTGTTTTTTGAGATCCAGTTTTCTACCTCTGTGAACTGGTCTTGGAGCACTGCTTCAAGCTGCGGCAGATCAGATTTGTTTGCATAGATTACTGTGTCGTCTGCATACATGTGTACAGTTAAGGATTTGCAGACATTAGGCAGATCATTTATAAATAATGTGAATAGTAGGGGCCCGAGAATGGAACCTTGGGGGAACACCACACGTGACTGGGAGAGGTAGGGAGTCACTGTTAGAAACGGAGACATATTGTGATCGATCCGATACATATGATCTAAACCAGGTTAACGGACGATCAGCAATACCAGAGTTTTTTAGTTTGAGCAGTAGTATGTCGTGGTCCACTGTGTCAAAAGCCTTTGCAAAATCAAGGAAAATAGCTCCAGTTAGGTCTCCTTGTATTTATGCGTTAATATGTAAATATACACATATTAACACATATACAGTATATGTATATATTCGTGAATTACCCCCAGGCACTAGTTCTCATGCCGTGTCTGACGTCATGAGAACGAGGCTTGCATTGGAGTCTATGGAAGCGCACTCTCGTGAGAGCAAAGTTTCTATAATATTATCCAATAATTATTAATTTTTTTTTTTATATATTTTATATTAAATATATAAGTTGCGATATGTAAGATTAGTAATTCTTCAGCATGAAGTGCGATCCATCCCTATGGTCATCACATAGAAAAAAAAATTATTTTTATTATCAAATATATATTTCTATATAAATGTGATAATGTTAATATAAAATATATACATTATATATATATACCTATATACTGTATCTATAGGAATAGATATACAGGTATAGGTATATACAGTTATATATAGAAATATGTACTAACAAAAATTTTAAAAATTTTCTGTATGTAAAGAACATTGGAATATGAAATATTCATAACTGTTAACACGTTAACGCGTTTGCGATATATGGTTAGCATGCATAAGCTCTTTACTTTCAACTTGTAATACGTGCAACATGTAATGCACAAAAAGCTTACTTCTAGCGAAGTTTACGCTTGAGTGAAAGTGCTAAGTAGCACGCCAATCTGTTGTTTTTTAACCATTCAATTTTTGTGATATAGAGAAAGTTCCACTGTCAAGGAAACAACCCCTTCAAAATCTTACAAAATAAACAAAGTAAAATCCACACTTACATATGCATAAAAGAAAACTTTGAAAATTAAAAAAAAATTTAATAAAAATAAAAACATGAGACATGACTACTTCACACAGGCAATAAAGTCTTTATGAATTCTGCATGCTTGGCCAAGGTTTAAAGGGATATGAAATCCAAAATCTTTCTTTTATGATTCAAATCCTAAGACTCTAACATTCTTTTCAGTGAAAAAAGACATGCCAATATTCTACACTCACATTTACATGTTTTGGGTTTTGGGAGAGATTTAACTAACTGGACATATCTATCAATTCTTGCTGACTCTAGACAAGTGTGAAAATACAGTCACAATATATATAATATTTAATATAATATAATTAAATTTATTTTGTATTTTATGGGACAAATATTTTAACATTTTTATAATAATTTATTATCATTTATTATATACTAGTTATTTGTATTCACCTTTTAAATAGTTCCAAAAATGTCTTAACATCTTTGTATCTCTCTATGCTAACTGAGGAAATGAAAAAATTCCTTTGAGATGTGTTTATTTAATGTATTACATGTTAATACAAGAATTATGCTATGTTGAAAGAAAGCTAAAATGATCGTGCTCAGCAATTACAGTGAATATAATACTTCATATTTTTGGACGAGTTGCAGGATGATGGTGCGATGTTGGATAAATTATATTAAATAAACTTTCAGAGGGCAAGAGAATCAATTCAATTCATAATTCACTTAGGGAATGACTTGCTGGAACTCATGACTATATGTGTATATAAAGCCTGACATTCATAGGAATAAAAATATCTCTGTTTTTCTGTTCGTGTGAAGGAAGACATATATATATCTTGGAACAGTTAAAACTAGACTTATGTTTGGTAACTATGGAAACCAACAGTGGTATGTTTTTTAAAATGCAAATACTCTCTGGATTATGGGTATAACATAAAAACCCAAAGATACAAGTGGAGAGATAAATAGAAGTAGCCAAATGCATTTATTGATAATGATGATAAAGTACTTTATCAATAGCATGGCTTGATGTGTAAAATATTAAAACCATCATAATTCGGGTGACCATATTGCCGCTTTAAAAAGGGACACATATGAAAAATACATATGCCAGGGTCCTTATAATGGAACATTATTCAAAAAATTTCTTTAAACAGCCCTGACATATGTATTTCTTTCATGTAATTGGCAAGAGTCCATGAGCTAGTGACGTATGGGATATACAATCCTACCAGGAGGGGCAAAGTTTCCCAAACCTCAAAATGCCTATAAATACACCCCTCACCACACCCACAATTCAGTTTTACAAACTTTGCCTCCTATGGAGGTGGTGAAGTAAGTTTGTGCTAAGATTTCTACGTAGATATGTGCTTCTCAGCATTTTGAATCCCGGTTCCTCTCAGAGTACAGTGAATGTCAGAGGGATGTGAAGGGAGTATCACCTATTGAATGCAATGGTTTTTCCTCATGGGAGATCTATTTCATAGGTTCTCTGTTAAAAAAAGTATGTTTTTATTACTTAAGACACCTCAGCTATGGTTTGGCACTTTATGCATTACTATAAAGTTCTAAATATATGTATTGTACTTATATTTGCCATGAGTCAGGTTTATGTATTTCCTATTGCAGACTGTCAGTTTCATATTTGGGGAAAAACATATTTAGGAAATATTTTTCTTACCTGGGGTTTAGTCTTTTTTTCAAATTGACTGCTTTTTTCTTTAAGATTGTCAACAAAATTATACCCGCGAGTGCGCAAAATGCCAAAGTTTATTGCGTCATTTTTGGCGCGGGAATTTTTTGGCGTGAAGGTACGTCCGATGAGGCAAATTCGTCATTTCCGGCGTTCCTTGCACAAGGTTGCGTCATTAGTGACGCAAGTGTGTCACTTCCGGATGTTGTTAGTGCCAAAACATTTTCAGTTACGTTGTGCGTCATACTTGGTGCCAAATAATTTCATTATTTAAAGCCCCATTCCTATATGCCTCTTGCCTTTTTTCTATGTCAGAGGGCTATGCTGTTTGCATTTTTTCCCCATTCCTGAAACTGCCATTTAAGGAAATTGATAATTTTGCTTTATATGTTGTTTTTTCTCTTGTCTCAATCTGATCCTGTCTCAGAAGTATCTGTTGGAACCCTGCTGCCTGATAACAGTTCTACCAAAGCTAAGTGCATTTGTTGTAAACTTGTGGAGATTATATCTCCAGCTGTGGTTTGTAATAGTTGTCATGATAAACTTTGTCTGCCATCCCACCTTCTAATAAACGTAAAAGGTCTTTTAAAACTTCTCATAAGGTTGATAAAATTTCAAATGACCAACAACATACTGAATTTTCCTCCTCTGATGAGGATCTATCTGATTCAGAAGATCCTTCCTCAGATATTGACACTGACAAATCTACTTATTTATTTAAAATGGAGTATATTCGTTCTTTGTTAAAAGAAGTGTTGATTACATTGGATATCGAGGAGACTAGTCCTCTTGATATTAAAACTAGTAAACGTTTAAATTCAGTTTATAAACCGCCTTTGGTTATTCCAGAGGTTTTTCCAGTTCCTGATGCTATTTTATAAATAGGGCATGTAATTTTAAACAACTTTCCAATTTTCTTTTATCAACATTTTTGCTTTGTTCTCTTGGTATTCTAGTTGAAAGCAAACCTAGGAAGGCTCATATGATAATTTCTAAGCCCTTGAAGGCCGCCTCTATTTTATTTACTTTTCACAGCAAGGGAGAGCTAGCTCTTGTAGGCCATATAGATAGCATTGTGATCACGCCCGTGGCTAGTGGCAGACACTGCACTAATTGGCTAAAATGCAAGTCAATAGATAATAACTAAAAGTCATGTGATTAGGGGCGGTCAGAAGATGCTTAGATACAAGTTAGTCACAGAAGTAAAAAGTGTATTAATATAACAGTGTTGGTTTTGCACAACTGGGGAATGGGTAATAAAGGGATTATTCTGGTGTTGACTGTCCCTTTAAGGGAACTATGTTACACATGTGGTGGAACTGCCCTACCCTCTGCCCATTTTGGAATCAGATAGAATCCCTACTGCAACACCTGTTTACCCCCACATTTACTTAAAGCGTACTACGGTACTACTAAACCTACCCCTCCTGAAAGTGTGCCGAATCCGCCAACGCCTATTACAGTTTATCCTTAACTCCGCCAAGACTATGATAGCCAGAAACTGGAAAACCACAGCTCCTACAATCTCAGAATGGCTCCATCATTTTGAGGAAACACTATTGTTAGAGGAATATGGGTATTTCAGAACTCAAAGACTAGAGGTATTTTTAGACATAAAGTTTTATTGGGACACAATAAAACACCAAGGCCTAGATTTGGAGTTCGGCGGTAGCCGTCAAAACCAGCGTTAGAGGCTCCTAACGCTGGTTTTGGCCGCCCGCTGGTATTTGGAGTCAGTGATTAAAGGGTCTAACGCTCACTTTTCAGCCGCGACTTTTCCATGCCGCAGATCCCCCTACGCCATTTGCGTAGCCTATCTTTTCAATGGGATCTTTCTAACGCTGGTATTTAGAGTCGTTTCTGAAGTGAGCGTTAGAGCTCTAACGACAAGATTCCAGCCGCCTGAAAATAGCAGGAGTTAAGAGCTTTCTGGCTAACGCCGGTTCATAAAGCTCTTAACTACTGTACCCTAAAGTACACTAACACCCATAAACTACCTATGTACCCCTAAACCGAGCTCCCCCCACATCGCCGCCACTCGATTAAAATTTTTAACCCCTAATCTGCCGACCGCCACCTACGTTATACTTATGTACCCCTAATCTGCTGCCCCTAACCCCGCCGACCCCTGTATTACATTTATTAACCCCTAACCTGCCCCCCACAACGTCGCCGCCAGCTACTTAAAATAATTAACCCCTAATCTTCCGACCGCAAAGCGCCGCCACCTACGTTATGCCTATGTACCCCTAATCTGCTACCCCTAACACCGCCGACCCCTATATTATATTTATTAACCCCTAATCTGCCCCCCTCAACGTCGCCGACACCTGCCTACACTTATTAACCCCTAATCTGCCGAGCGGACCTGAGCGCTACTATAATAAAGTTATTAACCCCTAATCCGCATCACTAACCCTATAATAAATAGTATTAACCCCTAATCTGCCCTCCCTAACATCGCCGACAGCTACCTTCAATTATTAACCCCTAATCTGCCGAGCGGACCTCACCGCTATTCTAATAAATGTATTAACCCCTAAAGCTAAGTCTAACCCTAACACTAACACCCCCCTAAGTTAAATATAATTTACATCTAACGAAATAAATTAACTCTTATTAAATAAATTATTCCTATTTAAAGCTAAATACTTACCTGTAAAATAAATCCTAATATAGCTACAATATAAATTATAATTATATTATAGCTATTTTAGGATTAATATTTATTTTACAGGCAACTTTGTAATTATTTTAACCAGGTACAATAACTATTAAATAGTTAAGAACTATTTAATAGTTACCTAGTTAAAATAATAACAAATTTACCTGTAAAATAAATCCTAACCTAAGATATAATTAAACCTAACACTACCCTATCAATAAAATAATTAAATAAACTACCTACAATTACCTACAATTAACCTAACACTACACTATCAATAAATAAATTAAACACAATTGCTACAAATAAATACAATTAAATAAACTAGCTAAAGTACAAAAAATAAAAAAGAACTAAGTTACAAAAAATAAAAAAATATTTACAAACATAAGAAAAATATTACCACAATTTTAAACTAATTACACCTACTCTAAGCCCCCTAATAAAATAACAAAGCCCCCCAAAATAAAAAATTCCCTACCCTATTCTAAATTAAAAAAGTTACAAGCTCTTTTACCTTACCAGCCCTGAACAGGGCCCTTTGCGGGGCATGCCCCAAGAATTTCAGCTCTTTTGCCTGTAAAAGAATAAATACAATACCCCCCCCCAACATTACAACCCACCACCCACATACCCCTAATCTAACCCAAACCCCCCTTAAATAAACCTAACACTAAGCCCCTGAAGATCTTCCTACCTTGTCTTCACCATCCAGGTATCACCGATCCGTCCTGGCTCCAACATCTTCATCCAACCCAAGCGGGGGTTGGCGATCCATAATCCGGTGCTCCAAAGTCTTCCTCCTATCCGGCAAGAAGAGGACATCCGGACCGGCAAACATCTTCTCCAAGCGGCATCTTCGATCTTCTTCCATCCGGAGCGAAGCGGCAGGATCCTGAAGACCTCCAGCGCGGAACATCCATCCGGACCGACGACTGAACGACGAATGACTGTTCCTTTAAGGGACGTCATCCAAGATGGCGTCCCTCGAATTCCGATTGGCTGATAGGATTCTATCAGCCAATCGGAATTAAGGTAGGAATTTTCTGATTGGCTGATGGAATCAGCCAATCAGAATCTAGTTCAATCCCATTGGCCGATCCAATCAGCCAATCAGATTGAGCTCGCATTCTATTGGCTGATCGGAACAGCCAATAGAATGCGAGCTCAATCTGATTGGCTGATTGGATCAGCCAATCGGATTGAACTTGATTCTGATTGGCTGATTCCATCAGCCAATCAGAAAATTCCTACCTTAATTCCGATTGGCTGATAGAATCCTATCAGCCAAGCGGAATTCGAGGGACGCCATCTTGGATGACGTCCCTTAAAGGAACAGTCATTCGTCGTTCAGTCGTCGGTCCGGATGGATGTTCCGCGCTGGAGGTCTTCAGGATCCTGCCGCTTCGCTCCGGATGGAAGAAGATCGAAGATGCCGCTTGGAGAAGATGTTTGCCGGTCCGGATGTCCTCTTCTTGCCGGATAGGAGGAAGACTTTGGAGCCTCGTCTGGACCGGATTATGGATCGCCAACCCCCGCTTGGGTTGGATGAAGATCTTGGAGCCAGGACGGATCGGTGATACCTGGATGGTGAAGACAAGGTAGGAAGATCTTCAGGGGCTTAGTGTTAGGTTTATTTAAGGGGGGTTTGGGTTAGATTAGGGGTATGTGGGTGGTGGGTTGTAATGTTGGGGGGGGGGTATTGTATGTTTTTTTACAGGCAAAAGAGCTGAAATTCTTGGGCATGTCCCACAAAGGGCCCTGTTCAGGGCTGGTAAGGTAAAAGAGCTTGTAACTTTTTTAATTTAGAATAGGGTAGGGAATTTTTTATTTTGGGGGGCTTTGTTATTTTATTAGGGGGCTTAGAGTAGGTGTAATTAGTTTAAAATTGTTGTAATATTTTTCTTATGTTTGTAAATATTTTTTTATTTTCTGTAACTTAGTTCTTTTTTATTTTTTGTACTTTAGCTAGTTTATTTAATTGTATTTATTTGTAGGAATTGTGTTTAATTAATTTATTGATAGTGTAGTGTTAGGTTAATTGTAGGTAATTGTAGGTAGTTTATTTAATTAATTTATTGATAGTGTAGTGTTAGGTTTAATTATAACTTAGGTTAGGATTTTTTTTACAGGTAAATTTGTTATTATTTTAACTAGGTAACTATTAAATAGTTCTTAACTATTTAATAGCTATTGTACCTGGTTAAAATAATTACAAAGTTGCCTGTAAAATAAATATTAATCCTAAAATAGCTATAATATAATTATAATTTATATTGTAGCTATATTAGGATTTATTTTACAGGTAAGTATTTAGCTTTAAATAGGAATAAGTTATTTAATAAGAGTTAATTTATTTCGTTAGATAAATATTATATTTAACTTAGGGGGGTGTTAGTGTTAGGGTTAGACTTAGCTTTAGGGGTTAATCCATTTATTAGAATAGCGGTGAGCTCCGATCGGAAGATTAGGGGTTAATAATTGAAGTTAGGTGTCGGCGATGTTAGGGAGGGCAGATTAGGGGTTAATACTATTTATGATAGGGTTAGTGAGGCGGATTAGGGGTTAATAACTTTATTATAGTAGCGCTCAGGTCCGCTCGGCAGATTAGGGGTTAATAAGTGTAGGCAGGTGTCGGCGACGTTGTGGGGGGCAGGTTAGGGGTTAATAAATATAATATAGGGGTCGGCGGTGTTAGGGGTAGCAGATTAGGGGTACATAGGGAGAACGTAGGTTGCGGCGGTTTACGGAGCGGCAGATTAGGGGTTAAAAAAAATATGCAGGGGTCAGCGATAGCGGGGGCGACAGATTAGGGGTTAATAAGTGTAAGGGTAGGGGTGTTTAGACTCGGGGTACATGTTAGGGTGTTAGGTGCAGACGTAGGAAGTGTTTCCCCATAGGAAACAATGGGGCTGCGTTAGGAGCTGAACGCTGCTTTTTTGCAGGTGTTAGGTTTTTTTTCAGCTCAAACAGCCCCATTGTTTCCTATGGGAGAATCGTGCACGAGCACGTTTTTGAGGCCGGCCGCGTCCGTAAGCAACTCTGGTATCGAGAGTTGCATTTGCGGTAAAAATTCTCTACGCTCCTTTTTTGGAGCCTAACGCAGCATTTGTTTGAACTCTCGATACCAGAGTTAATTTTATGGTGCGGCCAGAAAAAAGCCCGCGGAGCGTTAACAGCCCTTTTACCGCCGAACTCCAAATCTTGGCCCAATACTTTCATAATAGATGAGAGATTTAAGCACACATGACTTTAGCCAACAGCTGCTCTGACCTCTTACTGAACATTTATAGAGGACTGAAACTTTTTACTTTTATACTAGTATGTTCACAAACTGTAATCTGAAACAATGCACTCAGATATCTTCTCTAGATGGCTCGTAGATGGGTACTAACACTATTGTATAGACATGTAATCTTGAAAATATATGACATGATGGAACTTTGGACAAATGTTATGTACTTTATGCGATTGTTTTATGTATCATCATATATCTGTTGAAATTATTTATGTTTTGGCATATGTTATAAAACCAATAAAAACCATTGAAAATAATTAAAAATCATATAAAATTATGAATTGCCCAATTTATAAATTGACATCACATCAGCCCATCATCATCCATACTGAATTAATTAGTAATCATTTTTTACTTTTGCATTGATCTTGTTTCTTTTGTTTTGATGACAGTCTATGAAAATCACATCATAGAGATATTACAGATATCTGGCGGATAAATTAAATTATTTTATACTGTACATTTATGCAGATTTTAGTGATGATTGTAGAGAAATGTAAAAGCAATATGATTTTCATTAGTTTACAAGGATTATTAACCACATCTAAAAGTTTACGGTTAATTTTTTTCTTTTGAAATTACGTTTGGTGTTTTTAAGTGAGTCGTAACCACTAATAACTTTAATTTATTAAACTGACTGAAAGCCATTGCATTAAAAAAAACTTCAGAAAATGAACAATGCTTAAAGGGACAGTCAAGTCCAAGAAAAACTTTCATGATTCAAATAGAGCATGTAATTTTAAACAACTTTCCAATTTCTTTTATAACCAATTTTGCTTTGTTCTCTTGGTATTCTTAGTTGAAAGCTAAATCTAGGAGGTTCATATGCTAATTTCTTAGACTTTGAAGGCCGCCTCTAATCAGAAAGCATTTTGACAGTTTTTCACCACTAGGGCATTAGTTCATGTGTTTCACATAGATAACATTGAGCTCACGCACGTGAATTTACCAAGGAGTGAGCACTGACTGGCTAATATGTAAGTCTGTCAAATGAACTGAAATAAGGGGGCAGTCTGCAGAGGCTTAGATACAAGGTAATTACAGAGGTAAAAAGTGTATTATTATAACTGTGTTCATTATGCAAAACTGGGGAATGGGTAATAAAGGGATTATCTATAGTTTTAAACAACAACAATTCTGGTGTTGACTGTCCCTTTCAGATGAGCTCCAGGGAACATGTTGCAAACAATCCTGCAGTATAACACATTTTAATATGTGAATATAAACTTTAAGTTTCATAGTATGTTATCCACATGTTTTATGAACTCTACTATTCACATAAGTGACATTTCTTGAAGCAAACTGAGATGACAATGATATAAGTTATACATCAATAAGAGATTTCTCCCCACATGCAGCTCATGTAGTTATAAGTTTCTAGAGATTAAAGATATATTTTTGATCATATGATTCTGAACTATAATAAGTGCAAATCATATAAAATATATCCCAGATAAGAAAACTGTGATCGTCAGGAAACTGTGAAAGGAAGTAATTAATCACGCTGGGAGCTGCACAATTCTGGCAGTAAGGACAGAAACTTGAAATGAAAACATTCCCTGCATAAATAGAATTTACTGAAAACATTTAAAATCATTTGCCAAACAAGTATAGCGATAAACAGCAGTGACTCTCCTAAAGAGCCTGTAAACACTTCTTGCTTTGTTTTGTGCAAAAATTGTGATTGTCACAGCAAATTCTGTAATCTAGGTTTTCTACAAAATGCTGCAAATTGACAACTTGATTACATTTATTTACAACTGTCCCCTTTTAAAAATCAGATCTGGAATGTTAGTGATATTTTAGATGGAGTTTCGCAGGCCCATTTATCAAAGGGCTTGCGGACCTGATCCGACACTGCGGATCAGGTCCGCAAGACCTCGCTAAATGCGGAGAGCAATACGCTCTCCGCATTTAACATTGCACCAGCAGCTCACAAGAGCTGCTGGTGCAACGCCGCCCCCTGCTGACTCGCGGCCAATCGGCCGCCAGCAGGGAGCTGTCAATCAACCCGATCGTATTCGATCGGGTTGATGTCCGGCGATTCCTGTCCGCCTGTTCAGAGCAGGCGGACAGGGTTATGGAGCAGCGGTCTTTAGACCGCTGCTTCATAAGTTGTGTTTCTGGCGAGTCTGAAGACTCGCCATAAACACGGCCCTTCAAGCTCCGTACGGAGCTTGATAAATGGGCCTGTAAGTCATCAGTTGCAATGAAGATACTTTTAACTTACTTTTTAATGTAGCACTGAAATTCAAATATTCCATGCTCCACCGCCCACTTCAAAATCAAAAGTAAATTTTTCTGAGCTAACGGTTAGAATTGTCCAATCAGCACTCTCCCCATATGGCTCTTTTGTTGTAGCTAGCTAAAGTGCTGATTGGAGAACAGTTCAAACCTTTAGCTCACAAAAAAAATTGACTTTTGAAGTGGGCAGCAGAGTTATAAGTTATAGCGCATTTTCATTACAACTGATGAATGAAACTCTATTTAAGATATCACTAACATTCCGGATCTGATTTTAAAAAGGGGAAAGCTTATCATCACTTTAGTATAAAAATTGTCCCCAGGATTTTAAAGTAGTTTTGCAAATCATTAATAAAGTGACAGTTAAAAAAGCTTTCAAAACTTTTTTCTATGAAAGACTTTTGCAGCACATTACTTGTTTGCAGATACAGTATATACTATGCATTTATATATGTAAAAAAAAAAATTTGTAATTATTTTAAATAGATATTTCTATATACTGTATACATATATATATATATATATACAGTATATATATATATATATATATATATATATATATACATATATATATTCATATAGATAAATAGGTATAGAAACACATTTTACATTTTAATTTTTTTCAAAGTGAAGAACATTGGAATGTAAAATATGCGTAACCCACTTCGAGTTTCGTGCTGTAGTTCTAACGTGACTTAATTAATTTAAGGTGTGTTGTGTAAATATTAAATATAAAATATTGTAAAAATATTTATAATTATTATTAATAATTATTGCAGTTTCTGTAAAATATACGTATTAATTCAGTTGATTTGATAGAATTTTTAAGTACATCTATAATAATTATTTACATAAATTATTAATATTTTTAAATATTTTATCATTAATAAATACATAACGCACCTTTATATAACTCATGTCGGTTTAGCGCACATGAGGAATTAGTGTACTCTTGACGGGTTTTGTGCACATAACTATTTCTATGAATATTTTTTATCAGATAGTATATATAAGATTGTAACTGTTTATTTTAATGTATTTATGTTGTGTTTGGGGCACCTTTTTTTTTTAAGTCATGGGGGCCGATTTATCAAGCCCCCGTATTCACCTGTTTTCACGTGAGCCTTTAGGCTCACCTGAAACAGGAGTTAAGAAGTAGTGGTCTTAAGACTGCAGTTCATTAACTCGTCCTCCACCTCGGAGGTGGCGGACAGCAATCAGCCAGATTGCATACGATCGGGTTGATTGACACCCCCTGCTAGCGGACAATTGGCCGCGAATGTGCAGGGGGCGGCATTGCACAAGCATTTCACAAAAAATGCTTGTGCAGTGATAAATGCTGACGGCATATGCTGTCGGCATTTATCGATGTGCGGCGGACATGATCCACTACAGCGGATCATGTCCACCTGCACATTGATAATTCGGCCCCTTAGTCTTTACGCAAGGTGTTCAGTCACACCAATCTGACACATTGAATTTGATGGCACTTAAACTAACATGTTTAATTTTAACTTGTCATACATGCGCAAGCTAGCCCGAGAAGGATATTTCTATATTACGCAATAACTGTAACGCGCCACTTGTAATCTATCCAATTGTCAGTGTGTTTTTCCAAATTATCACAATCCTAAGATGCTTCTGCCATTAATATCACTGAAACTTGAAATTTCTGCCTCCCAAATCACGTGTTCAAAATTAACAACAAGCAAAATTGGGATTTTGTAGGCATAGCAATTATATATAGGTTGAAGGGACAATGGACCATGTTTATCAAACTGCAAAAGCAGCTTCAGTGCCCCAGAGTTTTAGGCGTGTGAGAATGAGCATGAAATGCTAGTTAACCTCTCCGCCATCTAAACTGTGGCACAGTGAAATCCTCACAATCCGATCAGGATGATTGACAGCCCCTGCTAATGCACAGCGGCTTGTGCAATGTTAAATATGCCGCCCGATTGCAGCGAGGTCAGGAGGAAAGGTTAGCTGTAGAGATCCTTGGTCACCCAGCCATTAATATATGGGGTCCTATATGTTGGTTGGTTCCTTTTTTAATAGTGTTTAGTAGGCATATGCATTCAGCATTATCATAAGGAAATGAATGACGAATATGGCCGCCGCCAACAGCATTCTGATATTTTCAGATCCAGATTTCTTCTGTGAAAGTGCACAATAAGATCAGACTTTGCACAGATCTAAGTGAGTTGCACTTTCAGAAAGAAAAAAAAAACAGGCTCTGAAAGTAGCCCAATACTGCTGGCGCCGGTCATATTCAGTATTAGTTTCCTAATGAAATGCAAAAAGTGCAATATCAAAGAATCACACTTGTACTAGGGGGTGCACAGTAAGTAATAAGTGAATAAAATACAACATCAGAGGTAACAAATACTCCACAAACAGTTCAATACAAATTGTCCAAAAGTGGTGTCATCCATGGTAGGTAATGCAGAATTCACTTCTAGGTCATGCTGCACTCTCCTCTCTCACTGAAGGGGTAGAATCTCTAAAACATGTAATAAGAGAGGCACTGCGTGTGTCTATCGATATATACAACATGTCAACAGGTAAACAGCTGGTATAAAGATGCTCACATTTCCCTAAAGCACCCTAATGTGCTTTTAGAAGCAGGCTGGATTTTCTGCAGCAGTCCAGCAAGCTGATCTCCGGTCAGCAGGAACACTGGAACAAGGCAAACTGCTTTGGTTGGAAAACTAGGTAGCTCAAACTCATAGAAGGCCAAGGTTAAAAGTTATAAAAACTGAATATTTATTAAAGATAATAACAAGTTCACAACTCAAAACCAAGTTCCTTAAAAACACATTAGCAAAGTATAAAATATGCAACAAGTTTCTCAGCAGTAACGCTGTTTCATCCGGATGCCTTTTAACTTTTAACCTTTGCCTTCTATGAGCTAAGGTTATATAAGGTATATATTTTAATTACATTCCAGTTTACTGCCCCTTTATGCAAGGACTTTCCAGAGGAATTTTATCTAAGATTTTTACATCTTTACATACACTCAGGCTAAGATTTGCTCAGTGTTTGAAATTAAACAGACAGGTTAACTTAACATTGTTCAGTTTACACTACAGCTGACTTAATTTTGAAATACATACAAACAAGCACAAATACTGCATTTAACAATATCTAATGGTATGAGACTGAATACCACAGCTTATGGTTCCACCAAGACCGTATAGAGTACAGCATTTTCAAAATCCATAAGTACAGCTGACAGATAGGAACATTTTTACACCAGATTTTGAAGTGGTGCTCTTGGTTGGGGAAAATAGGGGGGAAACAAACATGTCAACCTTTCAAAAGTACTTTTTCTTCATCCACCCATTCTGACAGATCATTAATGTACAATTTTGAATTCACATAAGTATTTTTGTTTGCACATTTACAAATATGATTCTTTAAAAAGTGATCTCTTAATTTCTGCTGTTTTTTATCATGCATGTCACACACTGTTGATTTAGGGGATGGCAATGTGCAGACATATTACATCTTGTGAGTGTTTCTGTGGGTGTCTGTGTTTATGTCTTTGTGCTTTTGTTGGTGTTACTATGAGTGTGTATGTATTTTTTTCTGTGGGTCTCTCTGTGAGGTTGTGTGTGTCTGCCTGTCTTTGTGCATTTTCTGTGGATGTCTCTGTGAGGGTGTGAGTCTATGTCTTTGTGCATTCTCTCTCTGAGGATGTCTCTGTGAGAGAGTGTGTATATGTCTTTGTGCATTTTCTGTGGATGTCTCTGTGAGGGTGTGTGTCTATGTCTTTGTGCATTTTCTGTGGATGTCTCTGTGAGGGTGTGTGCGTATGTCTTTGTGCATTTTCTGTGGATGTCTCTGTGAGGGTGTGTGCATATTTCTTTGTGCATTTTATGTGGGTGTTTCTGTGAGGATGTGTGTGTATTTATGTCTTTGTGTTTTTTCTGTGGATGCCTCTGTGAGAGTGGTGCGTATGTATTTGCGTGTTTTCTGTGGATGTCTCTGTGAGGGTGTGTGTGTGTGTGTATGTATGTCTGTGTTTTCTGTGGATGTCTATGTGAGGGTGTGTGCGTAGCTCTGTGTGTTTTCTGTGGGTGTCTCTGTGATGGTATGTGCATATGTCTGTATTTTCTGTGGGTGTCTCTGTGAGGGTGCCTGCATATATCTGTGTGTTCTATGTAAGTGTCTCTGTGAGGGTGTGTGTGCATGTGTATGTCTTTGTGCATTTTCTGTGGGTGTCTCTGTGAGGGTGTGTGTGTTTATGTCTTTGTGTGTTTTCTGTGGATGTCTCAGTGAGGTTGCATGTGTGTATGTACGTCTTTGTGTGTTTTCTGTGGGTGTCTCTGTGTACGTGCATGTCTTTGTGTGTTTTTTGTGGGTGTCTGTGTGTATGTCTTTGTGTGTTTTCTGTGGGTGTCGGTGAGTGTGTATGTATGTGTTTTCTGAGGCTGCCTCTGTGGGTGTTTCCTTGGGTGTATGTGCAAGTTTGTGTGTGTGTGCATGTCCATTGTCTGTTCCTTTTTAGGACATTTTGACCTTACTACTAATTATTCACATCTTTCTACAGACTTTGAGACTAATGAGACCTTTCCGGAAGTCACCAATCCACCACTTAACCTTTAAATTATTTTTCAGGCAGTTCAGTGCCCTTAATTTCAGCCATTGCATGCTGTTGTCATCATATAGTTGGCATCTTCCTTGACAAAAAAAATAATTAGAACTCCATATTTTGTCTTGTAAATCTCCTTTGTTGACAAAACACTAGTCTATCTGATTACTTGTCAGGTCAATGTAAACAAGTGCTGAGTGTGTGGGTGTCTGTGTCTAAGTGTGTTTGTGTGTTTCTTTGCGTGTCTGCTAGAGCTTCTATATGTGAATTCTTATGTGTGAGAGTGTGTTTCAGTGTATCAGTGTGTCTGTGTGTTTGTGTGTTTGTGTATTACTACCTTTACAACATTTCCAAGTTTGACTTCACTTAAGAATAAAGTGCATATACATTTTATTGCACATGTCAAAGGGGGGGCCCTGATCAAAGGTTAAGTAAGGGGTCCCAAAATTTCTAGTGGTGGCCCTGTATATATATATATATATATATATATATATATATATATATATATATATATATATATATGTCTGAAACAAAATGTTCTCCCTGCATAGCTCTAATATACATTATAACCCTTTCCATTTAAATACCTTGTCATATACCTTTTAACTCTTATAACTTTTTTAAAATATTTATGTGAATCGTTTTTATTAGATAGTGTATATATGAGTGTAACTATTCATTTTAATGTATTTATGTAGTGTTTAATGCAACTTTTATTTTAGCCCTAACCCTTTACGCACTCGTGCTGTCACATTTACTTTCAAGTTGCGCGCACAAAGCGCGATATTTTAATATCATGCGTGCTAAGTGCTAACGTTGGAATGCCACTTGTAATCTTGCCCACAATGAGATGCAAAGATACAGGGATAGTATACAATGCACCTGTTCCCAACAGTATTTAGAACAAACCTCAAGACCCTTAAGGAATAGAATAAGGGAGTATTTGTGTAATATAAAAGAAGATTCATTCATTGGCCCTATTTAACAAAGGTCTGTTGGACCTGATCCGACAGTGCGTATCATGTCCGACAGACCTCGCTGAATGCGGAGAGAAATACGCTCTCCGTATTCAGCATTGCACCAGCAGCTCTTGTGAGCTGATGGTGCAACACCGCCCCCTGCAGATTTGTGGCCAATCGGGCGCCAGTAGGGGGTGTCAATCAACCCGATCGTACTCGATCGGGTTGAATTGCAGCAATGTCTGTCTGGCTGTTCAGAGCAAGCGGACAGGTTATGGAGCAGCGGTCTTTAGACCGCTGCTTCATAACTGGTGTTTCTGGCGAGCCTGCAGGCTTGCCAGAAACACGCGCCCTCAAGCTCCATCTGGAGCTTGATAAATGGGCCCCATTGTCACATCATTTTGAGAAGAAGGGCCATGGAAAAAAGTTCTAAGGGAATGTTATTTTGGTGTATAAAAAAGTTATAAAAGATTTAGGAGGTGGGATTTTGAGAATAGATTACTGTATCAAGAAGCAGAATTGATTTGACATATACATTTAATACACTGCAAACAAAATGATTAAATGCTAGTTAGATTTGAAACCTTTCCTACATTAATGTTTTGTTAAAGGGACATTAAACCCATAACATTTTCATTCATGATTAAGACAGAGAATACAATTGTTAAAAAGTTTCCAATTTGCTTCTATTATCAAATTTATTTAATTCTCATGTTATTCTTTGTTGAAGAGATAGATAGGTAGTGTGCACATGTCTGGAGCACTACATGAGAGGAAAAAGTGCTGCCATCTAGTGCTTCTGCTTATGTATAACATTGTTGTAAAAGTGCTGCCATCTAGTGCTTCTGCTTATGTATAACATTGTTGTAAAAGTGCTGCCATCTAGTGCTTCTGCTTATGTATAACATTGTTGTAAAAGTGCTGCCATCTAGTGCTTTTGCTTATGTATAACATTGTTGTAAAAGTGCTGCCATCTAGTGCTTCTGCTTATGTATAACATTGTTGTAAAAGTGCTGCCATCTAGTGCTTCTGCTTATGTATAACATTGTTGTAAAAGTGCTGCCATCTAGTGTTTTTGCTTATGTATAACATTGTTGTAAAAGTGCTGCCATATAGTGCTGCAGACACATGCACACTCCTGAACTTACATTTCTGCTTTTCAACAAAGGATAACAAGAAAACAAGGAATATATATATTCAAAGTAAATTAGAAAGTTGTTAACAATTTTATGTTCTATCTAAATCAAGAAAGAAAAAAATGGGTTTTATGTCCCTTTAAGTATTAGTACAAGTGTGATAAATATTTTTTTAGCTTGTATCACTTTTCATATATTTCTTTAACCCCTTTACTGCGTGTGATGATACCTGGTTGTCATCTGCACAATGCTTTTAGTGCAGATGACAACCATGTTTCGTCACCTCAGAGGACGGGGCTCATCACACCCCCTGCACTTACCCCCACATCCCTGGTGGTCTAGTGGCCCAGTATCTCTGAGATAATGGTGATGTCACCATGCCCCAGAAACCTGGAATTGCTGGGTTTCTGCAGAGGGCTTAATATACACTCATTCTTTCTTTGCATAAATGTTTTGTAGATGATCTATTTATATAGCCCATACAGGGTTTTTTTGTTTTTTTATGGCTAGTTTTACTTATTTTTAAAGAACATTGCTCTGATTTTCAGACTCCTAACCAAGCCCCAAAGTTTTAGGAGTATAGCGACATATTTATACTCCAGCTTGCTCCTGTTTGTGTAAAGGGTCTTTTCATATGCAAAAGAAGGGGGAGGGGGGAGTGTCTTATTTCCCACTTGCAGTGGGCTTTCCATCTACCTTTTCAACAGAGCTAAACTGAAAGCTTCTAAGTAAGTTTTTAAACTGTTTTATACTGGATGTTTATATCAGTATCTGTGTATTGTATTCTTTATAGTAGTGTCTATTACATGCAGTTATATGAAAATTGGTGCATACAGTCCCTTTAAAGGGACAGTCTACACCTTAATCATCTTAAAGTCTTACCTTAGATTAAGCTGCAAATAGTCTCTTGCACCCCTTTCTATATCATGCAGCAGGAACGATAAAAAGGTTATTTTAAAATGAATATTGTTTCTGCCCATTTTGACATGGCTGCCAAGCTCAGCCCACTGATGACATCACAATCTGGGCTGCATCTAGTCACTCTGCTGAATAGCATTGACGGTCTGTTGAATCCAACTAGTGAGCCTTCTGTGATTGGATGCCATATGTAGCCCAGGTCATGATGTTATCAGTGGGTGGAGCTTGGTAGCCATTTCAAAGTGGCCAGAAATAATATTCATTATAAAATCACTTTTTTACCGTTCCTGCTGCATTATATAGAAAGGGGTGCAGGAAGCTATTTGCAGCCTAATCTAAGGTAAGATTTTAAGATGACGAAGGTGTAGACCAAAACCCATAATTTGAAATTTTTATATATATATATATATATATATATATATATAAATATGATACATCATAGATTGAGTCATTCATTTAATGCTGAGTGGCTTTTCTTCCAGGTTGTGATTTAAAGAATATCAAGAATTTCATGTTCAGTGTTACCCGTATAGAAAGAAAGTCTTAGCCTAAACGTAATCAAATCAATGTTGTTGAAATGCATTGTCTTAGCAAAATAAGTTTAAAAACTGCAGCAATTTATTTAGAAGTATTTTAATACAAAAATAAACAGCTTTGACTTTATGACAGATCTATTTCAAGGTGGATCCTTTGATGCATGTTTCCAGAAGCTAATTTTAGATGAAGCATGTAATTAGTGCAATATGACTCATTTAAAATAGCGTGTTTCTAAAAGTATTGCCCATAATTTGAAATCTAATAAAAGTAGAACTTTTCCATAAACAACTGCCTCTAAATATAATTTATTTACCAAGCTCTCAAGGCAACACTTTGATAATTTATAATAACAATGGCATACGGGTGAAGTATGACTCCTCATACAGAAGTTATAATGGGAATAAAAGAACAAAATATTAAATAAAAAATATATATTGTGTAAAGCTAGCACAATAACAAGATCAGCATATATCAGTTAAATAAGACAATGGGGCTGATTTATGAAAGTGTGAGCGGACATGATACAATGTAGCATATCATGTCCGCCGCACATCAATAAATGCAGACAGCATTATCATTGCACAAGCAGTTCTTGTGAACTGCTTGTGCAATGCCTCCCCCTGCAGATTTGCGGGCTAGCAGGGGGTGTCAATCGGATTGATATCCGCAGCCTCAGAGCAGGCGGACAAGTTATGGAGCAGTGGTCTTTAGACCGCTGCTTCATAACTGCTTTTTCTGGTAAGCCTGAAGGCTCGGGCGGAAACAGGGACATCAAGCGCCATTCGGAGCTTGATAATTTGGACCCTATGGTTAGAATATGTTTGTTTGAGAATAAAAAGAAATATGTGTTGGTTGTAAAAAGTTAATAGCAGAACTATATTGACCATGGCCTAGCAGAATAGGAAATATGGTGTACACATATTGGCATTAAAGACAGAGGGCCAGAGTGGCAAGCTATTTAGCGCTTTCACTCAAGCGTAAGATTTGCTAGAAGTAAGCTTTTTGCACGCATCAGGTAGCATGCATATTAAAAGCTTGCACGCTAACCAAAGGATTTAGAATATCTCGACCACAAACGTATTCTCCCTATAGACTTCAATGGAGACCTCAGAAGAAAAAAACTAACATTTATCACTCCTGCGCTAGCCCAACAATAGTTAATAATATTTCACATTCCAATGCTCTTCACATACATCATATTTATATATATATTACCTGTAAGCCTTTTTCTAATACCCTATCAAGGTGTTATAGCTGTTTTTCACTATTGTTTTAATTTTTCTACAGGATACTTTTAGGATCGTCATGTTTTATCCACTGGGATATTTTGAAATTTTTACAGTATCGATAATAATTTTTAATAATTATTATTTTTTAATATTTCAAAAACACGCTTTAAGATTACTAATTCTTGATGTGCACTAACCCGACACCGCGTTAGACCTAAAGCATGAAACCTGAAGCATATTTTACATTCGTTAATTCTTCATAGAATTTTAAAAAGATTTTTATTATTAAATATTTTATATATATATATATATATATATATATATATATATATATATATGATAATGTCAATGTAAAATAGATATCAATACATATATATCTATAGGAATAGATGTACAGGTATATATATATATATATATATATATATATATATATATATATATATATATATATATATATATATATATATATATATATATAAAACAAAAAGGGTACAGGACAAATGGCTACTATAATTGTGTCTTTTTCCCAAAAAATTTTTTTATCAAGCTTTAGAAAACATTAATGTTATGCTAGATTATAATTATAATGTGGTGCAGACCCTATAAAAAATTATTCTTCAACAAACTACAAGAGGAGAACAAGGACCATCAAAAATTTCTTAAGGCCCTGTATAGATACAGAATCAAGCACTCTTTTTTTATAAAAAATAGCACAAAAGTATAGCTAAATTAAACAAATGGAATGAATCTCTGACCAGTACAATCACTGAGAACAAAAAATAATTTATTAATAGTACAGAAAGAAGTAAATCCTAACTGTCCAAACATAGCAATAGGCCAGTTGTGCGCTGGCCTAGGGTATATGTTAGCAACACAAAGTGAAGTATGTTGAACAAACAATATAGTACATGTGGCCAATTAAAACCCTGAAGATGTGCACATCATAATCATAATATTGGCAAAAATACAATCCAAAGACACCTAGTACACTACACATATAAATAAATATATTTACAATAAAAATTACATTGTCCCGTATGTGAAGAACATTGGAATGTTAAATGTTTACAGTAAATATACAGTAAAACACAAATGTACACCTATATATATATATATATATATATATATATATATATATATATATAAAATACACATATATGCATAATACACATACAAATAACCATTTGCAGTCAAACACCTTGTCATATACCATATACCTTTGAGCCCTTATAACTTTTTAAAATATTTATATGAATAATAGATAGTGTTTACATGAGTGTAACTTTCATTTTCAATGACTGTAATTTTCAACATATTTATGTTTTCTGAAGTGGAACTTTTTTTTAGCACACTACCCATGACGCAAGGTTTTCAGTCAAGCTAACCTGACGATTGTAAACTCTCTGGATCGCATTTACTTTCAACTTGTAATATGAGCACTATTTCCGTTGTGTACAAAAAGCCAATATTGCTTGCGCTCAACAGCTAGAGCGCCACTTGTAATCTAGCACAAAGTGTTAAAGGGACAGTAAAAACCTTGAGATTTTTTTTATAATTATTATTTTTTTATTGAAAAGAGAAAAAGAAAGAAAGTGGAGTTGACAAAACTTATACAATAGGTTATGCAAATCAATAAGCAGAGCTGATGTCAACCCTTGCATGTGGATATTTATAAAATAACAATTATGAAGAAAAAAGTATGTACATAATAAGGTTTGTTCAGGCAGGTAAAATTGCTAGAAGAATTAAATCAATCAGCAAGGACATGTTGCAAGCAGTAAAAAAGATGAAGAAGTAAAACAGAAGGAAGGAAAAAAGGAAGGTATAGAAGATGATGTCATAAGATAATTTCAGAAGCTCATCCCAACCTTGAAAAATGTTGTCTGAGATCGTACTTGTCAGGTTAGGAAATGTCCAGAAGAAGACCCAAATGCTAGGGCGAACTTAAACAACACCCTTGCACTCTGAGTTTAATCCAGGACGTGACCCCACGACAACCTTCAAAAAACAAAGTACTCACGATATGGAGCAGGGTTAGCCTGTGCCAAAGTAATTCATGATATCAGCCAGATAGACTTCTGAATAAGGAACTGGTTTCAGTAAATGTCTTCCACAGTATCAGGAGAGCAGGGATAGTCCACTTATACTCAGACAGAAGAAGGGTAAAACAGGAAACAGTTAATAATGCAGGAGTAGGTCATTTGTTATCAGGCAGTCTGAAGATTAACACTGTGTAGACAGTCTTTGCAGAGTATGCAACAGATAATCAGGCAGTTTGAGGGTTAACACTGAGTAGACAGTCTTTGCAGAGTATGCAACAGGTAATCAGGCAGTTTGAGAGTTAACACCGTGTAGACAGTCTTTGCAGAGTATGCAACAGGTAATCAGGCAGTTTGAGGGTTAACACTGTGTAGTCAGAACTTGCAGAATTAACAACATGTAATCAGGTAGTTTGAAGGTTAACACTGTGTTGCCAGAACTTGCAGAGATAGCAACAGGTAAGCTGGTAGTTTGAAGGTTAACACAGATTAATCAGTACTTGTGGAGATTGGAAACAGGATATCAAGCAGTTTGAAGGTTTATACTGAATAATTGTATTTGCAGAGTTTGGAAACAGGTAAACATGCAGATTGAAGGTTTCACAGAAATAACAGTATTTGAATACTTTTGCAGTACACAGAGTAGTCTGAATATGCAGGGTTTGCAGCAAGTAAACAGGAAGTTTGAAAGTTTCACAAAACAAACAGTACTTGCATTGTTTGGAGACAGGTAATCAGGAGGTTGAAGGTTAATCCAGCATAGTAAATCCTTGAAGAGATTGGCAACAGAAAAGCAGCAGTTAGAGAGATTCCTCAGCGAAATCCTATCAGAAGCCACAAAGTTAACAAACAAACTGGCACTGGAGAAACAGGAAGCCAAGAATAAAAAGCTTGGGTGTGACATCATCAGGAAGGGGTGGCTCAGACACCTGTCAATCAAGCACACAGAGAGAACTGCAGAGCTTCCCAGCAGCTGAGCGTGACAGTGCCCCCTCCTCAAGGACCCCTCCGGGGGACCCGACCGGGTCTGGCAGGGTATTTCTTGTGAAAAGACTTGACAAGAGCTGGAGCATGAACATGAGAGGCCGGTTCCCAAGATCGTTCAGAGATAGGATAACCCTTCCAATGGACCAGGTAGTACAGCCGATTGCCCCGTAGCTTGGAATCGAGAATCTGGCTGACTTCAAACTCAGAAGTTCCCTCTACGGAAAGTGGAGGAGGTGGTTTACTCTTGATAGAGTACCGATTGTAGATGACTGGCTTGAGTAGGGAGACATGAAACACTGGATGGATCTTGAGAGTCTTGGGTAAGGCCAGGCGGTATGCAGAAGAACAAACTCTGGAAACAATTTGAAAAGGTCCAATGTACTTAGGACCCAACTTGGTACAAGGTTGTTTTAGACGTATGAATCTGGTGGATAAAAATACTCTGTCTCCAGTACGAAGTAAAGGAGCCTTGCACCTTCTGCGATCAGCATATTTCTTATGTCTTAAGGAAGAAGAGAGTAGATTTTGACGAATGAGTTGCCAGTGATTAGTGAGATTTTTCACTATACGATCTGCTCCAGGGACTTCAGTAGAACTGGTAATCATAGGAAAGGTTCTAGGTTCAAATCCATAAGCTGCCTTAAAGGGAGAGGTCTGTAATGAGGCGTTATAACATGAGTTTTGAGCTAATTCCGCCAAAGGCAATAACTGAGACCAGTTGGAGTGGTGATGGTCTACATAATGTCTTAGAAAAGATTCCAAGGCTTGATTTACACGCTCAGTCTGTCCGTTGGATTGAGGATGGTGTGCAGTAGAAAGTGATATGTTGATTCCGAAGTGTTTACAAAAAGACCTCCAAAATTTGGAAACAAATTGGACTCCACGATCTGAGACTATGTCAGTGGGAAAACCATGTAAACGAGATATATGTAGAACAAAGAGTTCAGAAAGTCTTTGAGCTGAAGGCAAGTCTGGAAGAGGTATGAAGTGAGCAGACTTGGAGAACCGATCCACCACTACCCAAATGGTCGTATTTCCAGCAGAAACAGGAAGATCTGTAACAAAGTCCATGGATAAGTGAGACCAAGGGTAATGAGGAATAGGAAGAGGGTGTAATAGACCAAACGGTCGATGAGAAGATTGTTTGTTCGAAGCACAAGAACTACAAGCAGCAATATAATCCTTAACATCCCTCCTCATAGTGGACCACCAAACATGCTGCTTCAGTTTCCACAATGTATTGGTTATTCCCGGATGACCTGCTGAAATGTTGTCATGAGCCCAACGTAGAAGCTTAAGATGTAATCCTTTGGGTACATACAGGATACCAGAAGGTAGTTTGCAAGAAGATGGTACCCGGACTTGCGCAGCATGTAAAGCCTGTACTGGAAAAGAGGATACTTGAGCCAAAACTTTGACTGGACGTAGTATAGGTTCTGAATCCAATGGAGAAGGTTCAGAAGATTGGAACTGCCTAGATAAAGCATCTGCCTTTTTTTTGAACCAGGAACATAGGAAAGTACAAAATTAAACCTGGAGAAGAACAAGGCCCACCGAGCCTGACGAGGATTGAGACGTGTAGCTGTTTGGAGGTATAAAAGATTCTTGTGATCTGTCAGAATGAAAAAAGGTTGACTGGTACCCTCTAACCAATGCCTCCATTCATCCAAAGCTAATTTTATAGCCAAAAGCTCCTTATTGCCCACATCATAATTTAACTCGGCAGGATTTAATTTTTTCGAAAAGAACGCCACAGGATGTATCTTGCTGGTAGTCGGATCACATTGGGAGAGAACAGCTCCAGCTGCTATAGAGGAAGCGTCAACCTCCAAAATAAACTGGAAATCAGGAATTGGATGACTGAGAAGAGGTGCAGAAGAAAATGCTGATTTTAGTGTTTCAAAAGCCTGTACTGCCGAAGAGGACCATTTCTTACAATTTTGCCCTTTCTTAGTAAGAGAAGTGAGTGGAGACGTGATGTCAGCAAAGTTCTTTATAAACTTTCTATAGTAATTGACAAAGCCAAGAAACCTCTGCAGGGATTTGAGAGTAGTTGGTCTGGGCCAGTCCTTGATAGCCGACAGTTTAGCAGGATCCATCTCAAAACCTGATTCAGAAATGATATACCCCAAAAAGAGGATGGAACTCTGATGAAAAGAGCATTTCTCCAATTTAGCGAACAGGGAATTGTCTCGTAACCTCTGAAGAACCAGTCTTACATGATGTACATGTTCCTGTAATGTTTTTGAATAGATTAGAATGTCATCGAGGTAAATGATAACAAATTGATTTAGATAATCTCTGAAGATTTCGTTGACAAAGTGCTGAAATACTGCTGGTGCATTGCACAATCCAAATGGCATTACTAGATACTCGTAGTGACCAAATCTAGTGTTTTAATGCTGTCTTCCATTCGTCTCCTTTACGGATTCTGACCAGATTGTAGGCCCCACGGAGATCTAACTAGGAAAAAATAGAAGCACCTTGAAGACGATCGAATAACTCAGAAATGAGCGGCAGAGGATAGCTGTTTTTGACAGTAATCTGATTCAAGGCTCGATAATCAATACAGGGACGAAGACCTCCATCTTTTTTCCCAATGAAGAAAAAACCTGCACCCACAGGTGAA
Organism: Bombina bombina; assembly: GCF_027579735.1. NCBI lineage: Eukaryota > Metazoa > Chordata > Amphibia > Anura > Bombinatoridae > Bombina > Bombina bombina. The sequence continues at coordinate 901,837,029 of NC_069503.1, forward strand.
GAGGAAGGACAAATGAATCCTCTGGATAAGTTGTCCTTTATGTATTCCTCAAGAGAGACAATTTCTTGACGAGAGAGGGGATAGGTCCTTCCCTTAGGTAGAGGAGCCCCTGAATACAATTCGATAGGACAGTCAAATATCCGGTGTGGAGGTAACGTCTCAGCCTCTTTTTTAGAAAACACATCACAAAAGGCATGATAGTAATTGGGCAATGATTCAGGAACTTCCACCATAGCTAGGACAGGACAGGATGGTTTAGAGGGATTTTGCAGGCAATGTTTGAAACAGGTAGTTCCCCAGGAAATAAGTTCTCCTTTAGACCATGAGAAAACTGGATCATGAAGCTGCAACCAAGGTAACCCCAGAATCAATGGTATGTGGGGAGAAGAAATGACATCAAAACGAATAATTTCAGAATGAAGTATGCCCACAGTCAAAAGAAGAGGAATGGTAGAATGTTGTATGATACCAGTACCTAGAGGCTGTCCACTGACAGTAGTTACCTTAATTAACTGTTTCTTGGCTTGAAGAGGAATCCTGAGAGAGTCAGCAAAGTTTGAATCAATGAATACTCCAGCAGCTCCAGAATCGATGAGAGCTTGAGCTCGAAACTTGGTGTTTCCAAAAGAGATAGTTACAGGAACAAAAAGTTTAGAATTGAGGGAAGACATGGGATTCTGGCTTAACTCTGTCCCTCTATCAAAAGTTAAGCCTTGGCTTTTACTGGCCGGATAGGACAGTCCTTCAGTAAATGTCCTTTGGTACCACAATACAGACATAACCCAAGAGTACGCCTTCTATGGCGTTCAGCTTCTGACAATTTAATAGCTCCTACTTCCATGGGTTCCACAGACTCAGGAGATTGGGAATTATTATTAGAAAGACTTGAGGTTCGAATAGGAGGACGAAAAGAAGATTTAACAAAGGATCTCCGATTCCTATCTCTCTCCTGAAGACGTTCAGAATGCCGGGCGTCAAGAGTAATACATAAATTGATAAGACCCTCCAATGAATCGGGGAGTTCCCGAAATACAAGTTCATCCTTAAGGCGTTCGCAAAGTCCTTTGCGAAAGGCTGCCCGTAAGGCTCCATGGTTCCAATCAGTTTCTGCGGCTAAAGTCCTGAATTCAATAGCATATTGAGCTACCGAAAGGGATCCCTGTCTCAGATCCAACAATCCTGCCTCAGCAGCTGCAGACCTCCCAGACTTGTCAAAAACAGAAGAAAAAAAGGACACAAATAATTCCACATCCTGTAGTAACGGATCATTCTTCTCTAAAAGAGGGGACACCCAGGCTAGAGCCTTACCCTTCAAGAGAGAAATAATAAAGGTGATTTTGGAAGTAGAATTGGAAAAAACTTGAGGATTGTTTCTGAAGTGTAAACGACACTGATTAAGGAATCCACGGCATTCTTCAGGATTACCGTCATATTTAGCTGGAAGTGGGATTCATGGTATATTCTGTCCAACAGTTTGAGGTGGATTAAAGACAGCATTGGTGCTAGTAGCAGTGGCAGCAGGAGTCACCGTCGCTTGAGAAGGAGCGGAGAGGTTATGTA